>NW_016157542.1:192398-260663 GCF_001687245.7 Rhagoletis zephyria
AAGCAGACACCCGCTTGCAGCCGCACCTACTGGTGAACAGACGCTGCAGACTTCAGTGAGCCCTTAAACCGAATAAGTCAGAGTGGCCCCACCGAAGCTCCCTCTCTTTCTGCCGTGACCCAAGGCTCCACTCGGATTGGTTACCGCATCTCGCACATGGGTTGCTCACGTTGCCCAGAGTGCGCGAACGAGGACGCAAGAGTCGGGATTGAGTATAGCCATTGCCGAAGAATTTTTGTACAATTCTCCAATTAAAAGAAAAATTGATTGAATGCGTGTTTCCAAATATTGCTCAAAATTACCTGTATCACGATTGGTTGAGAGAACGCGCAATACTGGCACCAAAAATGTGCATGTCTATTCAATCTATTATCAAATTCTAGAAAAATTGCCAGATGAATTGACAACATATAAATCTGTTGACAGCGCAATGAATCAAGATGACGCAGTGAATTCAAGGGAACCGCCTGGTATGCCACCACATTGTTTGAATTTAAAGGTCGGCTCATCAATTATTTTACTACGGAATTTAAATGCTCCAAAACTGTAATGGCAAAAGACTGGCAGTAAAAAAATTTATGGCGAATTTAGTTGAAGCAACAATACTGACTGGCAAAGCGAAAGGTGAAATTGTGCTCATACCACGTATTCCACTGATAAAAACAGACATGACGTTTGAATTCAAACGTTTGCAATTCCCAGTGCACCAGGACAAACTCTTCAAGTATGCGGATTGAATTTGGAGCAGCCGTGCTTTTCGCATGGACAGCTATACGTGGTCTGTTCAAGAGTTGGCATACCAAATTGTTTATTTATTCATACCCAAGATGGAAAAACAAAAAATGTTGTATATCCAAATGTGTTGGACTTAGATTTAAAATAAAGAATCAAACATTTTGAAATAAAACAAATGATAAATCTTCATATAGAAAAATTCCAGGATTTTTCATCAATTTTTCAATATTTGGTGTAGAGAAGCACACCGGGGTACAGCTAGTATTTCTTATAGAATATAGCCATAGAGAATAGCCATTGGCATTAACAAATTTTGTAAGAAATTGGAATTCAACTTGTAAGGACCGCCGTCTCCGATAAGTAACTAACAAAGTATAATTTTTATCAGTTTTTTCATGCTCGCACCTACGCCTTTAACGCGTCTGGCAAGATGAAGGAACTATCGAAACCGTCTGGCAAGTGAGGAAACATCTTTTGATAGTTCCCCAAGTGACATATATAAAAATCAGCTTTTATACTATGACGAAAGTTTAACTGAAATTTTTCATAGTTTAAGGGTGTCTGGCAGGGGGTAGGAACCATGCTAAGTGTCTGGCAATGAACGACGTGGTTTCTAATGTTATTACGAGCAAAATATATAAAAACTGACCTCCATACTATCACGAATTTGAGGTGGTATTTTATACACCTTTACTACCTGGTACCTGCCACCACTATTCAAATTTCATAGTCTGGGTTTGTTATTACCTGTGTTGGGGGCATACATAGAGAAGCTTTCAGCCTTTATGAAATAACGAAGGTCTGGGAGTCGCGGGCTCTTGGGCTAATGTAATGTATATATGTAGCTTACATTTTAGTTTTGATATAGTGGGGTTGTCCCCTGCACCCAACAGTTCATAAAGAAGTTTTTCGCCGCAATTCAGCACGATTTTTTTATTCCCAGTCTTGTTTTTGTCAGTTTTCGTATTAATACGAGCTTTCATATTATTTAGTTTCTTTAGAATTTGCTGGTCCGTAAATTCGTGCCTTGCTAATTTTTCTGCAGCAAAGCACCACCACATTTTTTTACAGCCCTGCAAAAAGAACGTCTCTTACTTTTACTGATACCACTATAGAGTCCTCAAAAGAATCTCTCTCCATTATTTCCACAATTTTAGGAAGCCAATCAAAAAAAAACACAACTGACAAGAAATGAAATACGGAAATCGATCACTTGTTTGTAGTGGACGCTACATGTCAAATTTTCAAATATAGTACCTGCTCATGTTCGAAAAAGTGTTTTTATTCATACTAAATGAATACTTTTTGTGTACTAAATTCTTTATTGTAGATACTACAATCTAGTAGCAAATTCTAAGTTTTATTCATACCAGCCATTATCCCAGTGGACACTACTTTCTGAATTTACAAGTTTTGCAACCATTGGTCCTAAACTTCTATTAACTCGTTCAACTTGCCCATTTGTTTGTGGTGATCCAGTGGCTATCTTAATATGTTTCACCTTCTCTTGTTTTAAAAAATTTGTAAACTCATTAGAAGTAAAACAGCTACCCCTATCAGGCACAATAGTTTTTGGGCGACTATAGACTCTAAAATATTCTTTTAGCGCATGAACAACTTCCTTACTGTTTGTCGTTTTTGTAGGATATAATTTTACAAATTTGGTACAAGCATCCGCTACTACTAAATCATGTTTTAACGCTCTCGAATTATCAACCGGACCGAAATGATCTATATGTACCACATCAAAAGGTTGACATTCCTTTGGAATAACATGTAAAAAAACCTTCTCGATCATGTTTGTCCGAAAATGTTATACACTGCAAACAATTCTGTATATGTTTTTTAATTTTTTGTTTCAACAAAGGGAACCAATAACTTTGAAATATTATCCATCGTTTTGTCTATTCCCAAATGCCCCAATTCATTATGATACTTAAACAAAACATGGCTTTCCATATCTTCAGGAACGTAAAATAAAAATGAACCATTATCCTTTTTTCCTATATAAAACACCATTTATCGTCTCGTACAAATTATGTTCTCTTGTTTCCAACAAACCACGTAATTCTATTAGTTTCTTATCTTTATTTTGAAAGACTCTCTTCAAACGTATTGGTCTCCAAAACCAATATATTGTTACAACGACTAAGGGCATCTACATGCCCCATACGACTTCCTGACCGATGTTCTAACGTATAGTCATAGTTTTGAAGGTCTAGTGTCCATCTAGCTATTCTTGGCTTCAGATCTTTCTTATTTGAAGTTAAAGTTAATGAATTTCAATCCGTAATTATCTTAAATTTTAAACCTTGTAAATAAACTCTAAACCTTTTAAGCGCGTACACTATAGCCAACTTTTCAAGCTCAAAACTATGATACCTAGATTCAGCCTCATTTGTTCGTTTTGAAAAATAAAATACAGGATGCAACCTCCCATCTTTTTTCTTTTGCATTAAAAAAGCTCCAAATCCAAACCCAACTTGCATCACAATGCAACTCTGTCTTGTCATTCGTATCATATAAAGCTAAAATAGGCGATTCAAGTAACTTCTGTATAAGTGTTTCAAAGCACAATAACTAATCTTTACCAAACTGAAACTTCTTATTTGTCAATGTTATTGTGGCTAATTAATATTTTATTTTTAATATTTTTATTGGGCTTTGTACCACGATTGTTTATTAGGAAAAATTGAAAAAGCAACAAAGCCTAAGCGGTAGAAGTTATAGCAGCTATTTCGGAGATCACCACATCGAACCTGCGTAATCGATCCCTGCTGAAGTCTAGAAAAAAGAAGTCTGATGAGGAGATGTGGTGATCTCCGAAATAGCTGCTATAACTTCTACCGCTGAAACTTCTTATCTTTTTTCGTGCAATTTTGTCGGAACCGGAAAATTTTTTATTGCCTCAAGCCCTTTATCATCTGCTCTAATTCCGTCTTCTGTAACCGTATAGCCTAAATATTTTACTTCATTCATCAAAAATTCACATTTATCCAACCTAAGTTCAAGATTATTTTCAACTAACTTTTCCAAAACTTCCGATAAAATTTGAGGATGCTCCTCTATACCTTTTGTTGCTATCATTATATCATCTAAATATATAATAACCTTGTTCTGCCTCACCATATCAGAAAATACCTTATTCACAAATCCTTCAAATGTTGACGGAGCATTCCTTAAACCGAACGGCATTCTCAAGAATTCAAGTTGCCCTAACGGAATTATGAACGAGGTAAATTTTATCGACTCTGGATCCATAAACACATGAAAAACCCCATTTTTTAAATCCAATTTAGTGAACACTTTCTTATTTACCAACCTATCCAACAAATCATCTATTAACGGTATCGGATAATTATCCTTAGCGGTTACCTTGTTAAGATTCCTAAAATCTACACACATTCTGAGATCACCAGTTTTTTTCTAACCAACACTATCGGCGAAACAAATTCAGATTCACTAGGTCTAATAACCGTTTTTTCTAAATATTCGTCTAACAATTTTTGTAATTCATGTTTTTCGCCATATGATAATCGTCTAGGCGGACAGTTAAATGGTTTAGCATTATTCAGTATTAACTTCATCTGACATTTAACCCTTGGCTCTTGAGGACGTGACAATCCAAGATAAAGTTTTCTAAACAAATTATTAATTTTCACTTGACCCGAAAAAGTAACATTATTCCCAACCTTAAGGTTTACATCATTTTCTTCGCTTAACACAACAGGTAACAATATTTCAGCCAACAAATTTTCACCATCCAAATTATCTTCGTCTACAACAACACTTCCATTAAAATTTCTTTCATTCATAACTACCTTTTTTGTTAAAAACTGACTACTGTAACTTTCATTTTGATTTACTTTAATTTTTCGATCTTTTTCACTAAGTTCACAAACTTTGCTTTCTCTTTCATTTTCATCTTTGTTCGTCTCTATCTGACATTCGCTTTCATCTTTTAATTTTAGCATCTTATCATTAATAATCTTTTCTTAATAATCTATACCCACAAGTTTTTAAAAAATATCTTCCTAAGACAGCATAATAGCCCATTGTCCCATCAGCTACAACCACAAAATTTACCGAAAATTCTTTTCCATTCAACAAAACATAACACAAAAATTTTCCATACGTATGGACTTTTGTGTTATTCAAACCAAAATATTCTGAATTCACACAAGTAAACAAATTAAAATTCCATCTGCCAGGTACATTGGACTTTTGTATTAAACTGATAGGACTTCCGGAGTCTATCAAGCAGTCTAAGGAAAAACACAAATTACTATCATGGCTTACAACAAACGAAAAAGATCTTACAAATTCATTTTCCTCTACGTAATTGACCGCTTTCTTACGTTCTGGACAATTGATTACCCGATGTGCCATACTAACACAAGAAATACATGCTCCCTTTTACCTAGTGGGTTTGCGGCACCTCGACGCATAGTGACCCAAAGAGTTACAGTTGAAACATCTCACGCTATTAGACTTTGCTGCTAATGTAGTTGTTGACTTAACTGTTGACATCTTCTGTCCCACTTTAGAGTACGCTTGCAAAAGCTGTGCCCTGCTGGTATAGCAGTGTAAATACCCCTGCATACGTAACTGCTCATCAGTAATACCATCTATTATATACCCCACTAACTTTTCCTGTTCCAACGCCAATGGATTTGCCAACATCACCTTATCGTTGTAATATTCATTAAAACCTTCACTTTGCTGCCACTTCCGCATCTCAAATTTTATACGCAGCACAAGCTTGCTCTCTCTTCTTCCAAACACCTCTTTCATCTTAGTTACCAACTGTACAAAGCTTTCAACGGCGTAATTCGGCTTTGAGTACAGCCACTGTTGCGCTCTACCCTTAAGTTTACCCAGCAGTAACAAACGCATTGTGCTTTCGTCAACTGTATACAGAAACCTTACGTTTTCTATTTGAGTCACCCATGTATTTATATTGTCATCACCACTATATTCTGGTACTAAAGTTTTGAGAGTTTCAACTGAATTGCATACCGTGTTATCGTTCCTCTGACACGGTAAAGTCGCACGCGCATTTGTGTTAAAATTTGCCTTCCTACGCAAAAACTTATTTTCCCTCTCTAGCAATTCTTTCTCACGCTTCAATAACTCCGCCTCCCGTTGTATACATGTAACATCAACAACAGCAGCGGCGCTATCATCTTCGCATACTTCACGTGCAAAAACACTTTCGTCCTCTCGCAACACTCTCACCTCGTCTGCTGAATTTTCGTTCATTTCATCCAACCCAACAGGAACAATCAGACAACTGCCACGCTTACTTATTGGCACTTCGCTGATCCTTAACGCAAGTGTTGTTTTACAACCTGGAGTAGGTAAACCTAACGTTTTTAACCACTCGCGCAGCTGCGACAACGAGTAGTCTTTTGCAAAAATAGGCTCTTCCATCGCCACTACTTAACTTACTTAAAATAGTTGTTTAAATTCGCTCTTATCTACTATTTTGCTTGTACTTATCCTTGTTTTAAACTGCTTCACTCCTTTTAAATTGTATATACACGTAATATTGATTGTAGATATTTAGTTTCTCGCAGACTCGCAGAATGAGTCTATTCCTTGTAGATTGCTGTTCCAATTGTTGTATATTATTTCTTATAAATTCGCCTTTTGTTGATTATTTCAGCCCTTTTTATTGTCCTTGCTATCCTTTTATTTTCCTTACTGTCCTTTTTGCACACTCCATTGCCTTTCGCTTTTCATATATTAAGTTCTTTCGTTAAACGTCCTTTTATAAAGTAATTGAGAAGAAAAAAAAATCGAATTTTTATGAGCGTTCCTATCCCACTTCTGAGCTTGTAAGGACGCCGTTTTTAAAGAAATTATTAGTTTTTCGAATGAACTGACCGCCTCAAACGTTATTTTCATTCTGCCTTCATTTCAATTTCCAAAACTTTTATATAAAAATATATATAACCAAAAACAAGTAAACATATACAGATCATTCAGATATAACAAGTAAAAAACAAACATATACACAATACAACTATACTTACACAGAAGTTTACAAAAAGAAAATGATCAGTTTTGAATATCATAACATGCTCTGATAAAAATATTTAGTTCCGAAAATTACGGCAATCTGTGGTACTCATGCATACAAGATAACCCGACAAGTAAATGTATATACAGTATATTTTGCTTAGCTGCCCATCCTTCTTTGCACGAAAAACTTGTGCGCTTAACCGAAAAAAGCACTTAAGCGAATTTTCTTTACTACTTCAATGAGGAAGGTATCCGAATCCCTATGAAACCAAATAATGGAGGAGCACTTACCACGTAGAAATTACTGCAAGAGAAATTTTTTCCGAATGGTATCTAATTATCTATATAACTACATAAAATAATTGCCGTTTTCGTTGTTCTGCGAGATGAGCAAAATAAATAATAGCTTGTAAAATTAGGGTAAGTGTAGAGCCAGTGCAGGTAAACGTAATACTTTCTTTGATAATTGATAATAGTTGCAAATTTTTAAGGCAGGTATCGCTAATGTGCAGGTATGTTGAATGCAAGTATCGGAGCAGTTTCCTTATAAATGTTAAAAATAATGCCGCTGATGCGCATTTTGGGGTAGGTATCTTAAATGTGCACTTAAGCACAAAGTCTGCAAAGCAAAATATACTGTACAAGGTATAATATTACAATATGTACATATGTACGTACATATGTCTCGATAACTACTCGAAATTGCTCGTGAGAATGGCGATACCCGAGATTGTGTCGAGAACTCGATTACTCGATTTCCCGGGTATCGAAATGCTCGAGAATGTGATAGCAGAAATCGAAAGCCCTAGATAAATGTGTCACTGAAAATCGTGAACTGCATTGCTGGTAAAAATGTTGCACCAAAATATTTCGCGTCTACTTGTATTTAATAAAAATTTATTAAAATTAAATAATAATAAATTAATACATGCCCAAGACTTGTCAATATGTTGATGTCGGATAGTTATGATTACGGTGACCATCCGTCCTGTATTATACGGGACAGTCCTATTTTTGGCCCATTGTCCTGTTAATTAATTTATATTATACGGGACGCCAAATGTTCTGTATTTCTTTTAATGTCCTCTATTTGTCCCGTATTCGGTGCTCTGACGCCTTAACTTCTCATTAAAATGGCATGCCTATGAACGAGTTTTAAGTGATGTTGGTATATAATCGTAATTTTCTTTATAAACAGTTATAATCTTCTAATCTGAATACCTATGATTCGAATCGAGGAATACATACAGTGGCCAAAATAGAAATTAGGACTCGACATTTTAGTAAGTTTTGTCTTTTTTTCCTTAGTTTATTTAATGTTTATTATTTATTTTATTAAAGTACCGCTCTTTTAATACACAATTTTCAACTTTGTGCAAAAACTATAAAAATTAATTCTGCAATGTTTCCCCAAAGTTTCAAACTTTTTAATTAGAATCTTTAGAAAAAAATTTGATTTGCAGTTTTGTAACTCATTAAAGTTGAGTATAATAAAGTGCGAGTGAAAAGTGCTGCTCATTTGTTTCTCTTTCAAAAAAAAAAAGATCGAACATACATACTTTAAATGAAAAAATGCGTAACACCGTCAACAAAAAAAAGTTGCCAAAAATTAGTGGTAAGCCTTACCGACTTAAAATTGCACTTTATTATACTAAAATTTAACGAAAATTTTTAACAAATTTTACGGGTAAAAATCTCGAGAAAATTATCCTACAAAATTTTGATGTTATAAGGATATTGTTTCAGGGAAAACAGTGTGGAAAAAAGTTTCAAATTTATTTTTTGTCCCGTATTCGGCTTTCATAAATATGGTCACCGTAGTTATGATAGTTATTGTGTGAAAAGACAAGATCAAATTAAGAAGGGATGCTGCAGTGTATGATACCGAAAATGCCAAAATTTCATCACAGAACCATTTCATACTAATTTTTTTAATTAATATAATTTCGTTAAAGATTTATTATTAGATAGCTATGCATTTTCAATTCTAGGTTTGCCCTTTACGCACTTGGCCAGCCCAATGCCAGAATTCTATCGAAAGAAAAAGCCATTGCCTCGTGGTGTGGCAAATCGTCGTGCAGCAATACGATGGTTACGACAAAGGAATATTACAAACGGTGTTCTGTACTTCGGTGATGATGACAATACATACGACTTAAAACTTTTTTCTGAAATAAGAGATACGCAACGCGTCTCTATGTTTCCAGTGGGATTAATTGAAGAGTATTCCGTTAGTGGGCCAGTTGTTCGGGGAGTAAGTTTTTAATAATATTCTTGTTATGATATCTATATTAATTTAACGTTATGTTCACACAGGGTAAAGTTGTTGGATTTCTCGATTCTTGGGTAGCGGAAAGGCGGTGGCCAGTAGATATGGCCGGTTTCGCAACAAATTTAGCGTACATGGCTGAACATCCAAATGCCAGCATGCCTTATAAAGCGGGATATGAAGAAGACCTCTTTTTACGAAGCATTAGATTAGAACTGACTATAATTGAGCCTAGAGCTCGCAATTGTACAGAAATTCTTGTTTGGCATACGCAAACCAAAAATCGTGAACGTAGGACTCTAAGAATTGACAACAAATATCTTGATGATCGTTCTAACCTTGGCTTTCTCATGAAATCTTTGGAAGTGATGGGTATTGCCAACACTTCGGACAGTGAAGGTGTTACATATTCTTTGCTAGCTAACATTACAGTTGTCTAAATATATCTATTTTTTAGGTCAAAAAGCTGTTATAAGCAGGAATGGAAAAGCGAAACCATTGAGTTATTTTTTAAGCTGAATTTAAGCTTACACAAATTTGTCCCTACATGATGTTCGTGACGTAAAATACTCAAGAAAATTTTAGTAAACTAGTATACATAAGTACGTACATACTTAAAATACCAAGTTTATTTTTCTTTGCGGGTATATTCTATTGGTTGTTATCCAAGCCCCTAAAAACACTAAACATAACACGGTGTAACAAAATAAAGAAAATTTTGCGAACTTTTTAAGGTGCGGAGTACAGGTTAGGTGTTTTACCACTAGGACTAATCAATTTTTGTTGTATTATACTTAAATGTGGATTTCCAAAGAAAACATTTTAGAAGTCAAAAATTTAGCAAGAGTATAGGTAAACTATGAAAAACTTTTAAATTTGTTGATGTTTTTGGTAGGCTTCGCAACTTTTAAAACAGTCAAGGGAGGACAAAATTATTTTTATGGCGCACTTTTTATGAACACGTCTTTGCTACAGGAGGACACAACATGCGTTTCACTTTTCGAAAAATTAAAGGAAAATCCTACTTTGCCAAAAATAAAATCCGTGTAAGCCTTTTAGTAAACTAATTCATTTCAAAAAATCAACAAAAAGCCAATCTATGATTGGTCCGGAAATATTTCTATGAATTTAAAAAAAATAAACATAAACATAGTACAATATATAATATATTTATTACCAACACTTTTTTCGAAGCTGCGTTTTTCAGAGATTTTGGTAGGATGTATAAAAATACACCTTCAGTACAAATTTTTAAAGTGTTAGTACCACTTTTTAAAACCCCCTACCTGTTTTTGATACTCTTTTTATAATGCTTTTGCTTCTCCTGTAAAATAATAATAAATATAGTTTAAAAAACTAAAACCTCGTTTTTATAATTTCCATTCGTACTGTCATCAGTTTATTTTAAGTATGGAAATTCTTAAAGTAACCTGATGAGAGTACAAATGGAAATGTAAAGCAATTCCCATTCGTACTGTCATCAGGTATGTAACTTGAGAATGGAAATTGCTGCATCTTATTGGCGCAACAATATTACATAGTTACATCCCAAGCTAATAAAAGCGCGGTAAAAAAATGTTGGTTAAGGCCTTAGTTTTTCGCAAAAACTTAAATTTAGGAATTATTCCATTTTTAGATTATCTAAAATATTTGCCCGTGTTTGGTTATTTATTTATTTATCAATCAGTCTACGAAACAATAATTCCTTACAGACAATCAAGCTTGACCTGGGGCATAAAACTAAGAATATTAGTAAAAATTTACTTAGGTAGAGAGAAATATAGGTCGATAGTAGTTGAGCTCGGCTTAAATTCACAAATTGACTGGCCAATGGGTGAGTTGCGGTCATAATTAATTCTGAAGTTTCCAGCATAAAAACCCAGGGAAGCACGAAGATACCTCCATATATTAAAATTTATTCCACGTAAAAACTGCGGACAGTCACACGTTTCTTGAGTAATGCAAAAAATAAAAGTTAAAGACAGTATTGACCTAATTTTATCTAACGATTTTAGATTGAGCAGCGATAAGCGCTCATTATATGAGGGTATGGAATCAGAGAAGCATAGTGAATTTAAGGCAAATTTGAAAAACTTTCTGAACGCGTTCACTCCTATCAATATGGAACTGGTGGAAAGGACGCCAGATTATTGCTGCATACTCCAGATGAGAGCATACGAAAGAGGTATATAGCAGTTTTGAAGTGTATGGATCGGAAAATTCAGTCCTATTCCGCCGCACAAAGCCAAGCATGGCATATGCTTTCGAAATAACACAATTAGTATGGCTGCTAAATGAGAATTTCCCATCAAAAATAACACCAAGATCCTTGATTTCTTTAACTGACTGCAAGTTACACTCAGATAAACTATACCGCGTTTTTAATAAATTTCTCGATTTTGAAAATGATACGTAAAAGCATTTGTTAATATTTAAATATAAATAAAAGTTATCCAACTCTGATTTTTTATGTCAGCAGAATTCTTAACGGATTTCATTTATAAATAATATAAAAAGCAGGGCACCTTGAATCCTACCTTGTGGAACGCCAGAAGTAACCAAAAAGTTTCTGATTGCGAGCATTCACAGTTACAAACACCGCCGTCGATACAAGTGTGACTTGAGCCGTTGCAGAAAGGTTGAAAAGAAGCAAAGGTATGGGAGTTTGTCGATCAATGCCATGTACGAAACTTTGTCGAAGGCTTTAAAAAAGTCGGTGTAGTTGCAATCAACTTGGCATCCTGAAGAAAATGCTGAGATGCAATACTCACTAAAGACTGCCAGATTTGTAACTGTGGAGCGACCGGATACAAATCCATGTTGATTTTGGAAAATTAAACTCTTAACTTAGAAATACATTTTATCTTTGCCAGTTGCCAGAACTTTTTCAGAGAAAAGGCTAAGTGGACAAAAAAATAAAGCTAAAAAAAGCTAAATCAAAAATTTAGTTAGAAAAATAGCTAAATTAAGAAATGAGATATATTTGCCCGTTATTACAACTTCATAACAGTGTCAAAGGCGGCCACTGTGGTGTAGTGGTTAGCAGTGGAAGTTACCATTACGCGGGTCCTGGGTTCAAGCCCGCTTCAACCCAACTTAAAAAAAAAATTCTTTCTAAGAGCGGTTTTTTTCTAACAGCTTCTCATAAAAAATGGCACTAGGAGTCGGCGTAAAACTGTAGGTCCCTCCCCTTTGTGTGAAAAAATCAAGGCGCACGCCACAAATTGGAGGAGAAGTTCGGCCAAACACTAACATATGTGTAAGCGCCAATCTATTGTTAACAGTGTCAATGTCTAAGATAAAAATTATGTATTCTTGTAAGGAACAACTTATTTTGTACTTAAGTAAATATTTTTGGCAGCTTCACAAAATTTTGTCAGCTTAAGGCACAGTTTTTATTCCACCTCATCGTTCTGTATACACCCTGCAAGACATGGGAATAATTTGTAGCTAACTATTAACTAACTAGCAGTGGACTGGTGGTTACTATTTATTAACTATTTTCTTTGGCCGTAACTAACTACTTTTGAAGGGCGATGGCCGCAAAATAGTTAGAACTGGTTTCCTCTGCATTAGATGTCAACTAACTTGCAACTAACTGCTTTCGGACATAAACTATCAATTAACAAAAAAAAAATCAATTTTTTATTTTTATTTATTTACTTTTTTTATTTAACATTACATATTTGCTTATTTGTTTTCATGTTCTTTTGCAGGTGGTCCCACATTTGAATTCCATCAGACATAACATCAAAATAATAATGTAAAATTGCGATCTTTATTTTATTTGTCCAGAACTCGAAAAAGAATCTGCGAAGTGCAGTAAAAAAGAGTATTGCAAGTATTTTTTAAGAGGATATTTAAAATGATACTTGATTGAAAACAAACTCACGATAACATCTGCATTACTCCTGCACAACTTTACAACTCACTTAAAGTTGCTTTTGTCATAGCTAAGTAAAGTTAGTTATTTATCGAAATCCCGCAAAATAGCTAACTATAAGTTGGTTATTTTAATCAATTGATAATTTTTTCCCTGCAGGGCAGTGACGTTTCGATGTGACATTTAGCCATATCGCATGAAAATCAATACCTAAGTATACTCCCAATAAGCTTACCAAAGAGAAAGTACTCCCACTCCATACCATGTGAGTACAACTCGACAGTATCTTTGCTGGCCAAATTCTCCGCAGCGCGACTCCCTGCAATATCAATATGGCCTGGTTCCCAAATGAGTCTGACCGGGGAAAATTCAATTGCCAAAATCGAGGAGCTTAACAGACATTCGACTGCTTCCTGTATGCTAGCGCTGCCTGATGCTGGCGCCTTGCATGAAGGAACCATACACCGACACTTCCGTCAAGCTTTGTGTAGAAATACACCGGCTTTGTCCTGCAAATACTTATTCCAGTTCGCTCATTCCTAAAGGTGATGTGAGTATCGAAAGAGCTCAAAATCCAGTTTACAGGTCTATAATTTCCCACATTTCACAGAAACAATAACGATACCTTAGTGAAAGATCGACCCATCTCGGCAGCCAGTTCGAAAACGCCCCACCTCAGAAAACTTTTCAAGGACGGCCTACTTTAGAATTTTGATTGAAGAGCGCTCTATTTCAGAATTCTGTTCAAAAATGCCATATCTCAGCTGAAAATACATTGAAAATGTGCTGAAATAGGGCGTTTTTGAATCGGCATGAGTAAGCATGTATTACACACCACTGACCTGAAAGTATTATAGCACTCCGCGATCTACTAAAGTTCCAGAGGTGAACTTATAAAATTCTACGTTAAGAACCAAAGGAATATGATGCTTATCCGAAGAAGTGACTAGGTCGCTAACAAAGATCAGATCCAACAATCGAGCTTGTTTTTAAAGGTATTAATTTGCAGCAAGTTCAGGCCTAAAATATTTAAAATAATATTCACAAATACTTGAGAGATTAGTAGTGTGAGACCAGAATTGCAGTAACTTTGTAACCAATTAAGGTTGCAAAGATTAAAATCTCCTAAAATAAAAATATGGTTATCACCTAATTTGTCAGTAGGTAATGATACAATGTGATCTGCTGAGCTCTAAGAGACTATCAACACTATTAAACGGAATATATGAGGAAACTATAAATATTTTATCAATAAGAGTAGAGCCACTTTCATTTTTCGAGAAGGGTATATTCCAGGGTTTGAAAATGCTGTAATTTTTTCATTTGATTTACTTTTACTGTGCTTTGACTTCGGCATGTATGATATCGAAAGCAAAGCAACAGCAATTCGGAAAAAAGCAAGTGCTTTGGCTGTCGTTTTGCTGTAAAATTTCGAAAGCAACCAGACAGTTAAAAAAACAATATGTGAAAGCACAACGACAGCGCAGCGGCAGCAAAGTAACAGCAATTCGACTATCACTTGATCGTGAAACATCAAATTGGCAGAAATATGTATGCATGCACAAATGCACTACCCTTTAGTTGTTCTGGTGACAAGAGACGACCATAAGCCAACTACGACGATGCATTACCGATTGCTAGGCAATTCGCTAGCGATTGGTAATCGCCAATTTCACACCAGATAATCGCTAGCGAAAGGTCAAGGCAAAGGAATTGATACTGCAATATTTGTGTGTACTCACTCCTGGCGAGTCAGCGATAATACACCATGCTGCAAAGCTTCATGTGCACAGGATATTCAAGCAAATCTCAGCACAAGAAAAGTGCTATCACAGCAAATCAAAAGCAGTAACTTCAATTTACTAAATTGTTTTCAATAAACTGCCGACAAAAAAGCAAAATAAAACTTTCAAAGTCACAGCGAAAGCAAATCAGTTTGAATGAAAATCAAAAATTTCAAAGCGAAGAAAAAGCAAAAATAGTAGTGCTGTTGCTGCTGGGCTGACAGTTTTTCAAACCCTGGTATATTCATTATCCAGTGTAATTAGCGATGCGCAGTACTAGCGTTGCACCGCAATCAAGACACCACCCCCTCTTCAGCGGCCCGTTCTGATTGCATCCCTATCCTTACGAAAGAAAGCGAAGAGATTTTGGCCAAAAAATTCTGAGTCAAAAAAATCGTCGTTTACCTACGTTTCAACAATTGCGAAGACATCATAGTCCAACTGCGAACTAAAGCATTTAACAGCACACGATTTCGTTTTCAGGCCAACCATTTTGAAAGTAAATATTTAAGTGCTTTCTTTGAGATGAGTTGACTACATTCGCTACTGCACTTGTTCTTGGTCAACTGGCCAAAGATCAGATGACAAAAGATTCGAGTAGAACGAATCTGGAGCTCCAAGCTTGAAATTTATGGGTCAATTACGGATAGCAACGCAACCACGGTTCGGTTGCCAGCTGGCAACGCAACTGGAAAGAAAATTTGTATTACCATTGGCAACTATCGTCAGTTGCTGTAGAGCAGTGGTGCACATCGCTGGCAGAGCTTCCAATACATGAGGTGCTTACTGCATGAAGTGCGAACGCAAACTGGCTGGCTGCTAGCGTCGCAAAAGTTCGATAGCTTCGTACACACGACTTGTACGTGAAAGCCGAGTGGCTCCATTTGGCTCACGTGTGCACCACTGCTGTAGAGTTATCGATAATCGAAATTTGACAGTTCGACAACCGGCAAGTGGTTGTAAACAAGATGAAATTATTAAAATAAAGAGTTTTAAAAAAGTCAGCAATAATTCTAAGCTCAGTAGAACTATTTCTGCTAAACTGGTGAACGAAACGATGCGTTGCATACACCAGTCATGCAAAGCCTCAATGCCACAGAGGAGAGCATGGTCAGGTAAAAAGCAGGTACACTGGTGGAATTACCGAATTGCAGAGCTGCGAAGGGCCTGCCATAGAATGTGCAGACTCGCAACGTGCGCTCGTGCCAGACCTGAGGCGCTGACCAGAGCAGCAGCCTAAAAAAGCGCTAAGAAAGCACTTGGGGCCGAGATACAGAAGAGTAAACGGAAGGTGATGTGAGTATCGAAAGAGCCCAAAATCCAGCCTACAGGTCTATAATATTCCACATTTCACAGAAACCATAACGATACCTCTGTGAAAGATCGACCCATCTCGGCAGCCAGTTTGAAAACGCCCTACTTCAGAAAACTTTTCAAGGACGGCCTACTTTAGAATTTGATTGAAGAACACCCTATTTCAGAATTTTATTGGAAAACACCCTATCGCAGCATTTGGTGGAAAAACGCCCTCCCGGATAACACAACAAGTTTTATAGTGGTATACTTCCGCAAAATTGAAGAAAAAATACGTCACCATTTTGCTCTATAAAACAGTCTATAAAACCCTTATAAGACTAAAAGGACCCAAGGAGGTGAGGCTTCGTAGTAGAAAAAAAAGCTCTATTATTAGTTTATAAATCGTATGTTGCTAGTTTTATCAGGATTTTATAGTAGTCTACAACATGAGTTTATAAAACCTTTAAAACTTTTATGAGGCACTTTGTGTAGAGGCTTTGGTCTGACACTGATTAAATGTTCTGGGGTCAGCGCCTTATAAGACCTTTAAATGTTTTATAAGGTCAAGATATAGACTACTATAAGAGCTTTATAAAATTAGAAGCATACGATTTATAAAACCAATAAAAGAGCAACATTTTGCACCTGTTTAAGGCTGCTTATAAAATATGTGGAAGTCTTAAGAAGTGCAAACCGCAGAGCTTTTGGTCTAAAGATTCACTCTCGTTTTGTAAATTGAAATTGTAAAAAGTAAATTGACAGGTAAAACACTATCCAAAAATATCTTTCGAAGGAGAAGTGGTTTTCAACTGAAATATTTTTCTCTTCCTGAAATATTTTAATGCAATGATTTGTCAATTGAATAATAATGAAAGGACTTTGTCTAATTTTTTCGGTATTTATCCTGAATGTAATTTTATAAACGCAACGAGTTTTCCGGTAAGATCATTTTTACATTAAAATTTTAAAAAAGTTGTAAAAGCGTGGCGTTATATAATCAACAGAACAATTAATCATTTTCTGTCATCAAAATTCCGAAAAAATTAAGAAAATTAAAATTTTCATTTCTTCACCTTTCAAACTTAAAAAAAAATATGGCGCTACAGTCAGATGTCTATCTAAAGACACTTATAAAATCAATTTGTATATTAACTGTAATGCGATAAAAGCATACAATTTGCAACCCTATAAATCACCTTGTATGAACACACCTTAAAGCTAATCTAATACAATAATTTACGATATTAAAAATGCAACACTGTTCTATGTATGACAGCTGCTAGGCTTATGTCAAAAGTGAAAAAATAAATTGGCGGCATTCGCCAGCGTACCTTGAAACCGCAAAGTAAAGTTTTAATTTTAACTTTAATTGAGCAGCCAACTATCGCCCAACCGACTGGTAAGTCGCATAGCCAGCAGGGGCACCAGCACATATTTGTGCGTAGCCAGATTTCCCAAGCAGGCGTTGCACTATGGGCTGGCATCAAGGAAAAGCGGCCATAAATCGAAATCAAAACATTTTTTCGTGAAACTTGGTATATAAATGTTTTTGGGGTCGCTGATTTCGAATCTGGACTCAGAATTTAAAAATTCAATATGGCGGATCCAATATGGCGNATTCTAGACATTTAAAAAAACCTTCCCCCAATCAGAATTACGTTCTCCCAACGATTTTTTTAATTTATCATGGCTACTTTGTTACTTTTGTAATGTAAACAAAAAAAACATTTCTATTGGCTGTGTAACGATTTTTTAAAAATATTTTTAATATATCAAAAATGACTCAAATCTGTCAATTCAGTAAAACGTTATGGGCATTTGAACATAGACACAGTACAAAAGCTGTTCAGAGCGCACATACGTTTTTACCGTTATCTCTGAAAATACTAAAAAGCGCACATTTGCGCATTAATAGGTAATAATAGATACTTCAAAGAATATTTTCATATTGAAATTTTGTTAATATCATGGAGTGCCAAAAGTTGCCAGCATTCGACGGCTAAAACTTTTTGGTAAAAAACAACATTTTAAGAATAAAATTAATTTTTTTTCGTCAAGTTCCTTTATTTCAAAGCTTTTTCAGTATAATCTGTGTTGGAATATTCTAACTGAATACAAAAACGTAAAATTTACCAAAAATATTTTGAGCGATATTCGAATTTCGCACTGTTTTTAACTATATGACCAAGTGCAAAAAAAGCCGAAGTATGAATGGTTATTGCCCTTTAATGGCAAAACTACTAAACGAAATTCTCTGAAATTTTGCTCATAGCTGCTCTAAAGTGTATAGATATCAAAAATATACTCCATTGTTCCCAGTTCCAAAACCGACTTTTGGCCACCTTTTCTTGATGCCAGCCCATAGTGCGTTGGCCGGCATCAGCGCCGGGCTCCGCGAGAAGCAAGCAGCAGCACTGCCCGCCGTGGGAGCGCTAGGGCTCCTTGGAATGGAGCGTTGGCCGGCAGCCGCGCCGGCGGAGCACCAGGGCTCCACAGTTGCAAGCGCAAAGGTATGCTACCAATATAATTTTTAATGGAAGTGGAAAGGCCACTTCACATGGCGACCGGGACCCATGCGGTCAAAATGGCGAACCTCGGGCGAAGGAGAAATTATCATTCAAAATGTGGGCAAAGCCAACAAAATTTGCTAAAAAAAATAAAATGTGAAACAACAATAAAATCAAAAAAAAAAAATGAACTTAAAATGTATTAAAAAACACAAAAATTACAAAAAAATAAAATAAAGGTTAAAAAAAAATCAAAAAAAAAAGGTTTTTCCAAAAAAAAGGACTAAAACTTTAATACGCATACATACATATATGTATATGCATGCATATGTGTACAACAAAATTAAAATGAAAATGGACTCAAAAAAAAAATTAAATTAAATTAAAAAAAAATGTGGTGGTGGTTACAAATAATTAACTAAAAACTATTACAAAGGCAAGAGAAAAAACTTTCAAAGATTGCGACAAAAAAATGCCAAAAACTTTAAAAATTACAAAAAAAAACTCAAAAAATCCCAAAAAAATCGGTTGTACCAAATTTTTAAAATAAATTACAAAACATAAGAACAAAATTCAGAAAATCCAAAAAATCGGTTGTGCCAAATTTTAAAATAATTTACAAAGCTAAAACACAAAATACGAGATAAGTGCAGTGGCTGGTGGGTAAAGTGGTTTTTTGAACAAAGCAAAAATACAGTGGCTAAAGTTGTTTTTTAAATTAAGCAAAAATACAGTGGCTGGTGGTACAGCAAACAAAACATTGAAACTTAAGGTGAAAAGGTTAAAAACCAAATAAAAGAAACTTAAGTGATTGTAAAAGGACAAAAAGAGGAAAAAACGGCAGAATGTGCATTTTAACGCGCGACTGTACCACCAAAATATACCAAGCCACCACTGAACAGTAACACCCGTTACCTAACGGCGCGCAAAACCACGCCGCTAAAATAATGCTCTAAACCACCGTAACTCCGTTACAACGGCAGACAGCACCACGCCACTTCGACAAACATATTTGTACAGATATCAGCGTAGAGACAACAACACCTTTAGCAACTACAGTGAAGACAACAACAACAGTTTGAGCAACGACAACGAGAACGAGCGGGACACAAGCCGTACGGTATGATGCACTCAGTGCGAAACACCACACTACATATACATACATATTTTCTTAAATTTAAACAAACAACTTTTGTAATCTTTTCAAATACTTCGCATTATATTAAAAATTTTGGCAAATTTTACTACAATTTAAATCTTTTTCAATTTCAATTATTAAAACTTTTGGATTGTCAAATTCACTTTTAATACCTACTGTACTTTTTATATAATTAGCTTTCATTTCCATATGTACAACTGTAATATACCTACATACATACTTATATCAATACTTACACATTTTCATCTATGCACATGTATATGTTACTGTTTTTTCTCCTGGAATTTCAGCTTCAGTGGTACAGTGAGGTACAAATGTAATGTTTTTTTATTTTTAAACGTAACTTTCCAACAATTTAAAGTTTTTATAAAATTTTTCTTCGATTCTTTGCAATATTAGGCAGAAGTCAAATTTTGGAATTTTCATAAATTTTTTCTTTTTTCAAATATTCGATACAAACTTAATACGAATATTCGCCTGTACCATTCCGTGATTTTATACTACAACTTTTAGAATTTCGTTTGAAATATAGTTAAATATTTCAACGATTATAATTATCAATAAACGTCAAACTTCAAATATTACAACTTTATTCAAATAATTTTTTTTTTTCCAATAACACAATAGATCGATAGATTTTTATAGATCTTTTGCTTTGCGTGTGTGCCAGATGTCAGATGTCGAACTTGTATTCAAAGATTTACAAGCAAAATTTTTAAAAGTTACCAAGCGTGTTCTTCAAACCCGTCCACTTTCAACAAATCGGGAAAAAGTTGACGAATATAAAAAATCTTTAATCGAAACTTACAACGATATTTTAATTCAAGTAAAAAATTCGAAACAACAAGGAAACAAGCCAGCATCTATAATTAAAAGTTGACCGCGGTGCAGAGAAAAACTACTTCAGTGTTTTCAAAAAATTGGGTGTAAAGTTCTAGTACCCGAAGATTTTTCAGTTCTTATAAAAGAAGATATTTTAAATTCTGAAGTAGATTCCGACGACGACTTTGCTGACGCTTGTTCAGCTGGCACACCAGAAGTTTCCACCGCTAAAAAAATTATGTTCTTTGCCTTTATTTAAAGAATTTTTACAAATTGAAGAAACGCCTTGCGTAACGATTAGTTCACCAAATATTAATTTTATTGCGTATACAAACGACATAAAAATGGCAACACCTGAGCAAAAGAAATCTTTTGTTAGTTTGTGTGCGTCTATAATCCGAGAAAACTATAGTGGTGACCCCCTATCGCTCGACTCATTCATTGACAAAATCAATTTAATAGAAGAATTGTCGGATGAAAGTTTAACTACAACATTTATAGCATTTTTAAAGTGTAAACTCGCTACCCAGCAGAATCAAACCAGATAATTCCAAAGTTGTCTCTGGCAAAATCGCGTCATTACATTTTACTAATAACAACTATGCCGATATTGCGAAGCGAGTGGAGGAATTATCTGATGCATTAGAGCGATCTTTAATTATTGAGGGTATGACTCAAGCGAAAGCCCATGAGTTAGCGGTAGAGCAGACAGTAAACGTTTGCAGGCTGAACGCCGTTAAGAGNAAAAGAAATCTTTTGTTAGTTTGTGTGCGTCTATAATCCGAGAAAACTATAGTGGTGACCCCCTATCGCTCGACTCATTCATTGACAAAATCAATTTAATAGAAGAATTGTCGGATGAAAGTTTAACTACAACATTTATAGCATTTTTAAAGTGTAAACTCGCTACCCAGCAGAATCAAACCAGATAATTCCAAAGTTGTCTCTGGCAAAATCGCGTCATTACATTTTACTAATAACAACTATGCCGATATTGCGAAGCGAGTGGAGGAATTATCTGATGCATTAGAGCGATCTTTAATTATTGAGGGTATGACTCAAGCGAAAGCCCATGAGTTAGCGGTAGAGCAGACAGTAAACGTTTGCAGGCTGAACGCCGTTAAGAGCTAGTGAAATCTATTTTGGCATCAACAACTTTTACCGATTCAAAGGATGTAGTCGCGAAAATGATTGTAGAACACAATAATGAAGTCAATGAGCGTCAGGTGTTATCTTTTAGGTCACGGGCAAATAGACCAAACAGTTTTCGAGGAGGTTTTAGAGGGCATAACAACTATGGCTATCACAACAATAGTTTCAGATTTAATAGCGGCAATACTAATAGGCACAATAATGGCAATAACACAAGGCACCAAAATCAAAATAACTACAATAGAAGTAACAATTTTAACAATAGATATAATAATTACAGAAATAGCACAAGCAATCGTTCAGCAAGCAACAGAAACAACTATTCTCGTTCAAATTCTAGAAACACTTCTAATGTTCGATTTTTAAACGCCGATGCCCCTCAGGAGCGAACACTGGGGGAGCAGGAGCTAAGCAATTGAACGTAGCTACCCCTGAAAAATCTATATACTGCTTGAACCTTAATTATTCAGNCCGTTAAGAGCTAGTGAAATCTATTTTGGCATCAACAACTTTTACCGATTCAAAGGATGTAGTCGCGAAAATGATTGTAGAACACAATAATGAAGTCAATGAGCGTCAGGTGTTATCTTTTAGGTCACGGGCAAATAGACCAAACAGTTTTCGAGGAGGTTTTAGAGGGCATAACAACTATGGCTATCACAACAATAGTTTCAGATTTAATAGCGGCAATACTAATAGGCACAATAATGGCAATAACACAAGGCACCAAAATCAAAATAACTACAATAGAAGTAACAATTTTAACAATAGATATAATAATTACAGAAATAGCACAAGCAATCGTTCAGCAAGCAACAGAAACAACTATTCTCGTTCAAATTCTAGAAACACTTCTAATGTTCGATTTTTAAACGCCGATGCCCCTCAGGAGCGAACACTGGGGGAGCAGGAGCTAAGCAATTGAACGTAGCTACCCCTGAAAAATCTATATACTGCTTGAACCTTAATTATTCAGATTTTATTGAATTAAATTGTACCGATTCTTACAAATTATGCTCGTTTCTCGTAGATTCACAGGCAGACATCTCTTTAATCAAGATTTCCAGTTTAGCAAGAAATTAATCAATTAACAGTAGCCATACCATAAACATCACTGGTGTAACAACTGAAACGGTTACAACATTGGGAACTGTAAGTACAAACTTGGTTGTATCAAATTTTTTTATTCCGCATACTCTTCACGTTGTAGACGACAGTTTTAATATACCTTCTGACGGCATACTAGGCAAGGCCTTTTTAAAGACGAACAGATGTATTATTAACTACGCAAATGACAGTATAACTATCGGCATCGGGACAGAAAGCACTAAAATAGCAATTTTGCACGGTTCAAATACCGACATTTTAGTAATTCCTCCAAGATGTGAAGTTTTTCGTTTATTTAAATTGGCTAATTCAAAAAACCCTGTTTTCGTAGACTCTCACGAGCTTTTTTCTGGGGTTTTTACATCAAAATGTGTCGTTGACACAACAAATCCAATTTTGAAAGTAATAAATACTACGGACGAGGTAAAATACGTTCGTAACTATAACATCAAAGCTGAGGATATATGTAACTATAATGTCTACAAAATAAACGAAACTTCCCAAGAGACAAAACGGTTAGGGGAACTAAAGTCAATTTTACAAAAACAAATGCCAAAATATACTAAAAACAAATTGCTCGAATTATGCCTACAATACGCCGATGTATTTGCCTTAAAAACAGACCGTATGACACTCAACAACTTTTACGAACAGAAACTTCGACTGAATGACAAGATTCCCGTTTATATCAAAGACTATCGTTTGCCGTACTCACAACGCGAAGAAATAAATAGACAAGTCGATACTTTACTGCGAAATGATTTAATCGAACCAAGCTCCTCTAATTATAACAGTCCATTAATTTTAGTACCAAAAAAAGATCCATCCGGCCAAAAATCGTAACGCATGTGCGTTGACTTCAGAGCGGTTAATAAAAAGCTTATCGCTGACAAATTTCCACTAGCACGTGTGGACGACTATTGGAGAACCTTGGTCGAGCAAAATACTTTTCGACTTTAGATCTATTTTCTGGTTTCCATCAAATTCCATTGCATAAAAACTCGCGATATATAACATCTTTCAGCACTGACAAGGGAGCTTTTCACTGGAAAGTTTTACCATTCGGTTTAAACGTAGCACCGAATTCTTTTTCTCGAATGATGTCAATAGCCTTTTCAGGCATTTCTCCAAATCAAGCGTTTTAAACCCAACAAAATGCAATTTTCTTCGTGCTGAGGTAACATTTTTAGGGCACAAGTGCTCAGAAAAGGGACTGCTGCCAGACGATTCAAAAATTAACGCAATAAAAAAGTATACAAAACCTTCAGATAAAGACGCTGTTCGTCGATTCGTTGCGTTTGCAAATTATTATAGACGCTTCATACCTAACTTTGCGTCGCTGGCAGCACCTTTGAATAGACTGAGTCGAAAAAATTTCGAATTCTTATGGGACAACGCTTTTGAAACTGCATTTCAACACTTAAAATCAGCCCTAATGTCTCCTAAACTTTTGCAATATCCTGATTTTACTAAAGAATTTTTAATAACTGTGGATGCTTCTAAAAACGGGTGCGGTGCTATATTAAGCCAAAATCATAATGGCAACGACTTACCAATATGTTTCGCTTCTAAATCTTTTAACAAAGCAGAACAAAATAAACCAATCATAGAACTTGAACTTTTAGCTATATATTTCGCGATTAANGTATGCTTCGCTTCTAAATCTTTTAACAAAGCAGAACAAAATAAACCTATTACAGAACAAGAACTTTTAGCTATATATTTTGCTATTAAGCAGTTTCGACCTTATGTTTACGGCACTCACTTTAAGGTGAAGTCTGACCATCGACCCTTAGTTTATCTTTTTAACATGAAGGACCCATCTTCAAAACTTGTTAGAATTTGCCTAGAACTGTCAGAATACGACTTCACTATTGAGTACATAAAAGGCATATCAAACGTTGTAGCAGACGCACTTTCACGCATTACCATTAACGAACTAAAAGACTCTACAAAACATGTTTTAGCTATGAAAACGCGATCAATGACAAAAACAATAGAATTACAAAACGAAAACAATTACACGGACAACCGTACAGTACAAGTTTACGATAAATTTTCATACAATTTTTCTAAAAATATTCCGCGAATAGTAACGCATTTTCGCTACGATAAAGATAACAAAATTTCAAATATTCAAATATGTGCACATTTAAAACACAAGAAACAAGAATTACTCAATTTTGCGAAGGTTAACGAAACAACTTGTTTAGACGAGTTACTTTTGAGGCTGGATAATGAAGCCGGCAATCGCAACATTAAGAAAGTAGAGTGGCAAAAAGATGATATATTTTTCAATAATTTCTCTATTTCTAATTTGAAAACCAGCGGTAATAATATTTAAAAATTTTTACAAATCGTATTAACAGAACCGGTAGAAGCAGTAACTGACGATGATAAAAGTTAAAGTTAATGACCATTTACCATAATGACCCCATAACAGGCGGACACTGCGGAATTAAAAAACTTTATGCAAAATTACGTACAAAGTATCACTGGAAAAATATGACCCGTGATATATCCAAGTTTGTTAAAAATTGTTCAAAATGTTTATTAAACAAGGTTAAACCTAAAAACAAGGAAAATCTTGTATTAACGCCAACACCTTGCAAACCATTTGATATTATTGTAATCGACACATTAGGACCCCTACCAGAGTCAAATAATGGTAATAGGTTCGCAATTACCATTATATGCGATTTAACAAAGTATTTGGTAACAGTAGCTGTGCCAGACAAAAGCGCTAAAACGATTGCCTCTGCTATTTTCGAAAGTTTTGTCTTAACTTACGGTGTAATGAATTCCATTAAATCAGACTTAGGCACCGAATTAATATTTGGCAACAGTGCCCCAAGATTTGAAAAAAGATAAAATTTACCCGATTTATAATGTAGAAAATTACGCGAAAGAAGTTAAATATCGAATGCAAAAGTCGCACAAAATCGTTAAAGAATTAATTAATAAACACAAAATTCGAAACAAACTAATATATGATAAAACGGCGCGTCCGTTATCAATTAGCGTTAACGACAGGGTTATTGTTCAAAAAGAACCTCGCAATAAGCATGAAAACATATACCAAGGGCCATACGTTATAACAAAAATTGACGGTGTAAACGTCACAATTTTTGATGAAGCAAAAAACAAAGAAAAAACAGTACATAAAAATAGAATTCATAAAATTAAATTAAACAATTTTTTTATATATATACGTATGTATAATTAATTTTAATTCCACTTTATTACCTTATAAACAAAAATAAAAATGTACAAAACAACAAAATAATCAGAAATGTACAAATTTTCAATATGAAAACTAGCTCAAGGAAAAATATAAGTATTTATAACATATTTTTCTACAAATTGTAATATAAGAATTGTTTTTACAAAATATGAAACGAATTTATTAAAACAAAAAGCATTTTTCATGAATTCTTAAAATCAAACTTTAAACATTTTTGTACAAACACTATAAAAAAAAAGAAACTCGAATTTCCATTTTTCCCTAGGCAATTAAAAATATACTTATGTAAATTTAAATTAAATAGACTCTTAAGTCATAGTTAATTATCATAAGCTACCTACAAAATATTATACTTATCTTTATACTACAAGAATAGTTTGCCAATTAAATAATTATAAATAACTAAAATTAGTAATAATAACTAAGTAAATATAGCTTTTGATTGAATATTTAGCTTAAGTTAAATTGTTATGAACGAACGAATGTAAAGGGGGGTGAATATTCCTTAAGCATTCCAAATTCGTTCCTTAAAAACAATTTAATTCTGGGTACAAATTTTGGGCAAGAAGAATATGGCAAAATTCTCTTCTTCTTCTTTTCCCAAACGAGGGTGATGTAATGCGATAAAAGCATACAATTTGCAACCCTATAAATCACCTTGTATGAACACACCTTAAAGCTAATCTAATACAATAATTTACGATATTAAAAATGCAACACTGTTCTATGTAAGACAGCTGCTAGGCTTATGTCAAAAGTGAAAAAATAAATTGGCGGCATTCGCCCGCGTACCTTGAAACCGCAAAGTAAAGTTTTAATTTTATCTTTAATTGAGCAGCCAACTATCGCCCAACCGACTGGTAAGTCGCATAGCCAGCAGGGGCACCAGCACATATTTGTGCGTAGCCAGCATTCCCAAGCAGGCGTTGGCCGGCATCAGCGCCGGCGGAGCACCAGGGCTCCGCGAGAAGCAAGCAGCAGCACTGCCCGCCGTGGGAGCGCTAGGGCTCCTTGGAATGGAGCGTTGGCCGGCAGCCGCGCCGGCGGAGCACCAGGGCTCCACAGTTGCAAGCGCAAAGGTATGCTACCAATATAATTTTTAATGGAAGTGGAAAGGCCACTTCACATAACATCCCAAATAGGTTAGGAGGAGAGCTTGAACATACTGATTCCTTTATGAATTGAACAAATTTATACAAATCACAAAAATCCTAAATTTTCAGATCCTAAAATGTCTACTTGAAGAGCCATGAATTGAGTATTTTCTCTTAGAATAGAGAAAAGTCAAACAAAACGCCCAAAACGTACATTTACAATTCTTAGAAAAAGACTACGTAACTTAGTGATGCCCCACATTCTGTGTTAAATTAGCTACATCCGAAAAAATACCCCAATTACTCACATCTTTAATAAGGTAACCCCACAAAATTCGCAAAGTATTCGAAACATATATTTCAGTAGTAGTATATATACATATATATATTGAACTCATTTTCTTTCTCACATCTTCTACATCAATTAATTAGTTTCAATGTTTCTTAAACCCCAGGATTTTGAAGAAATTCATAACTTACGAACTTTAGTTTTAATAAAGGTTCTGTAATTATATACAAACCAATTGGGGTCCTTCTATATTAGGGCAACGATATGAATATTCATAATGTGAGAATAATTATAATTTTTTTTATTTATAATCTTACTCCAACAATCTGGCATCATTGACGTGAATAGCATGGAATAGAGTATTTCCTTTTTAAACAAAGAGAAATCATACAAAACACTGAAATCCTAAACGTACAAATCCAAAAATGTCTACGTAAAGAGTCTCGTAAAAAGTATTTCCTCTTTGAATAACGAAAGTTCATGCGAAAACCTCAAATCATAAATTTTCACGTGTAGAGCATTTATTATAGTATTTCCTCTTCGACTGAGGTAACACTCAAATACAAAATTTTCCAGTAGAAAAAAGACTACATGAAGAGCATTGAATAGAGTATTTTATTTTTGTTTCTCTCTACGTTTATCTTTGTGCAAAGTTTTTGATGTACAAAACGACATTTCGTTGAAAGTGAAGACTTTTGGCTCGTTTTGAGTTTTCAATCAAACGGTCGTTAACGCTTGTTAAAGTTTTTATAAAAATTAGTCGTAGAAGATCTTTTATAATTGTCCAATTTCGTAAAAATGGACGTCTTGGAATTGAAGCTGTACCAGAAGACTGGGAAATTCCCAAAAACGGCGGTTCCAGAAGTGGAACAACATACTGGCCGAAAAGCGGTAAGATGAAAAACATATTTTCAGTTAATTTTCATCATTCAATCCAAAAACGATATTGACTTGAAAACTAAAATTATAAACCTGAATTCTCCACGAGAAATGCATAATGTTGTTATTACGAACCCAGTACGCAAAAGAGAAGGTATCGCTACATTTTCCGATGCATGTATGGAACTCGATCGAATGCAGGATGTGAGTGATACTGACCATGCTGATGATGACGACGAGATTCTCCAAAACAATAATATGACACGTCAGAGAACAAAACAAAAAATTTATGCGCTTGAATATGCTCACATTACGGTCCCAGAAGTTTTGCAGGTAAAGTAACCAACGTCAGAAATTATTTTATTTAAATTAAGTTCTAATTTTTTTAGGAAAAATTTTCCAACTCCCCGGTTAAAGGTGCGCAGCCCTGCCATTATAATAATGGTGACAGTGTGGAGGAAACACACCGATTACTCCATTCGTCCCAAGTACACCATACGCATGCCAATTTCTTGAAGTGGAAAATTCAGATGGATTTTCAGGACAAGCAAATACAGGTGAAATGAATACAGATGAAATTAACCTTGATGGAATAAACACAGACGAGTTTATTTATTTAACGGTTTCAGAATCGAATTCTGAAGCTCCGAATGGACAGAAGTTCCAAATATTGACGTCGTATTTCCAGAAAATTCTTTCAAACCAAATAACTATAATTAGTTGATTTAACTCAGTCGCTAAATCGGTTTTGAAACTAGAATCGGAGGTTGAAGCTATGAGAAAAGCAAAAGCGGGTGAAAAAATTTAGAAAATAGATGACGAAAACCCATCAACCAGCAAAAATTTCGAAGAAACAATAAGTTATCACTTCGTCAATATCGCATCTGAAGCTGAGGTTAAAACACTTGAGACTATTGGAAAACGAAGGAATGGTCAATACATTCAAAAATCACTTCAACAAAATTATTGGCGGTAGACGACCAAAAACTGAAGCGCTAAGTGTGTGCATGAAGTTTTGAACAAGATGTTTGCTAAAACTTTTTGGGTGGATTGCTCGTGGAAAGGCGGTTCGAAGGAAAAAGATGTAAAGAAATTTGGTATGATAAAATACGAGAATGTTTTGGCTGCTATTATCAATTTGATTCGAGAAGTATCTAATGAAGAGTGTCCAGAATCATGTATTCAAAAGGCGTTTGAGTCTAAAATGCGGAACAGACATGCACTATGTGGCAAACGGAATTGGGCTCCGAAATTGCGTCCAACAGGTATTTCTTATAAAAAAGTGCAAACAAAACGGCAATAACAATGAAATCAATGATGGCAACGATCCCAAAGATAATGATACCGGTTATGATTCTAAAGTTGTTGATCCCGAAGCTAACGATACCTGTCTTGTTGATCCCGAAACTTCAGATCAAGTCATACAATCAAATGATCTGAACACATGTCAATTTTCACCTGTATCTGAAGACTCCATAGGGCTATTCGCGATCCGGTGCAAATGGCCTAGCATCATTGCATTGCAAATTTGTATTGCAAATTATTTGCAATACACAAACAAAATACCCGCATTTGCATTTGTCATGGCTTGCCAAATTTGCAATACCTAAAATCCATAGCATAAAAATGCTATGCATTGCATTCATAAACAAAACCAAAGCTGATGCACAAAAATTGTTTTGCAAAAGCTTTACCCCGACAGTTTAATAAAGGTCGCTCACAATCCATGGCATATTTCTGCAATTGCATAAATTTGTCAGCTCTTATGCACCGAATCGCGAATAGCCCTCATGAACCAACTTCTTAAGATCGGGTAATCAGCCATCGTTAAACTTGTAATGAAATCTGAGAAAAGTTTGCTGGAGCGTTTTTGACGTTCTTTCGTTTTGTTTAAATTGTCTTCTATATATCCGCGGTGATTTTTTTAAGTGATTCGAAGTGTTTTCTCAGAAAATTTAATTATAGTTTTAGTTTATTACAAATTCATGAAATAAAGTGATTCAGACGAATCCGTTTGTTTGTTTGGTCTCCCAAGAGACGTAAATTTGCTTAAAAAGCTGGTGCACTTTTCTGGCAAACAAATTGAAAATCGAGTCGTGCTATTGCTGCGCGATTTTAAGACACTCTGTCACGAAAACCATGTTTTATGAAGACTTTTTCTTAATTTTCATCTAATTTTACTTATTAATAAACACCAATAATAATCGCACTCCATCATCACCACACTTTTTTGTTTTTGTTTACTTTCATTCTTTGCCTGATGTAAAAAACGCTCGAAAACTTCATTTTTTATTCCTCCTTTGATTGTGATTTTGTTATTTTGTCCATGTGAACATGATACAAAAAGGAAGGTAGTTTCAATAAACAACTTTTGACGGATAATAAAATTTTTTGAAGTTTCATAAATTGTGAGAATTATCAACGGCCTTGCCACTTTGATTATATTAAAACAATAAATCGGAATATTTTCTTTCCCATATTTATACCAATGTAATAACATTTCAAATCAAAAACCATTATCAGTGTTTGGTACTTTTTTTACTTACGTGGTTCGCACCTTTTTTTATTAAAAATATTTAAAATGTATACTGTTAAAGGAGACTTCATCGTAATTGTTCTTTTCATTTTGTAATAAAAACCACGCGCGCTTTATTCTGATATTTTTTTGTTTTCTTATTTTGAATGCAATCTTACGATTTAAAAATCGAATTCTAAAGAATGTTCTTCCCAAATAAAACCTTTTTATATTTCGGTTCAAATTTACTTTTAAATTTCTCATAAAATTTTGCAAAAAATTAGGCTTTGTGATTAGCGCATTATCATTAAATTTCACAATTTCTTAATTTATGCAAAATACCTGAAGTCGGCTTGAAGAGATCACCCTCCGATAAACAACTAACAGATCGTCGTTTAAAGTATAAAACCCTGCATCAACAAAATGCCCAACTGCGTATGTGAGGTTGCATAAATTGTTTTGTAGAGAGTAATTAAGAGTATTTCAAAATGGTTCTCTTTTTTTTACAAAGAAATCGCATTTCAGGACGAATGGATAAGGCTTGAGCCAAGAGCTTGTGTGAGCAAATCCAATTTTTGGCAAAAAATGTCAATTACGCGGTTTTGCAGATCGACGATACGCGGTTTTGTACTTTAAGCGACGATATGTAAGCATACACTTTCTTCATGCTTTCTGAAACCTAGTCGTCAACCTTATTTTCGAAATCATGTAACCGGCATAATTTTCTAGTTCATCATATTCCACGTCGTTCAATGTACTGATAAAATCTTCTGGTTAAAAAAAAAATATATTTCTAGTGATCAGGTACATTAATTTGATGAAATGTAACAACAACAACGAATGTCATTAAATGAAACTACCTTCTTTTTTTGTATCATGCATGTGAAGACTCAAAATTCACCGTATGTAAAAATGAAATATATACGTAAGCAACAAGTTTCGATATCATTATTTATTTGAATCTATCAATAAATTATACATTTTATAAAAACTAAAAGTTTAAAGGTACGACCGCACTAGGCGACGCGACACGACACTACAAAGCGCGGCAAAATATTCTTTGCATGGATTCTTATGGAGCATACCGCACTACGCTGCAGCGGAGCTACGCGATGCGACGCTGCGCGGGAAAGTTGACCAACTAGGCAAAAATGTTGCGTCGCGTGATGTCGCGCAGTTCCGGTGCCGCATAGTGCGGAATACCCAGCGGAGCGACATAACATTTCGTACTATATTTTTGGCATACCTGAGGAATACCGACCCTTGGCTAGAGAAAAAAGAAAACGTGGACGTGGTGCACCCCTTTCTGCTGAGTTTAATGGTAAACTTTTTGTTTGTGCAAATTGGCAGGGCGGCGCTAGGGGGGGCTAAACGTGGAATTTCCAACATTTTCAAAAGCNTTTATTCTGATATTTTTTTGTTTTCTTATTTTGAATGCAATCTTACGATTTAAAAATCGAATTCTAAAGAATGTTCTTCCCAAATAAAACCTTTTTATATTTCGGTTCAAATTTACTTTTAAATTTCTCATAAAATTTTGCAAAAAATTAGGCTTTGTGATTAGCGCATTATCATTAAATTTCACAATTTCTTAATTTATGCAAAATACCTGAAGTCGGCTTGAAGAGATCACCCTCCGATAAACAACTAACAGATCGTCGTTTAAAGTATAAAACCCTGCATCAACAAAATGCCCAACTGCGTATGTGAGGTTGCATAAATTGTTTTGTAGAGAGTAATTAAGAGTATTTCAAAATGGTTCTCTTTTTTTTACAAAGAAATCGCATTTCAGGACGAATGGATAAGGCTTGAGCCAAGAGCTTGTGTGAGCAAATCCAATTTTTGGCAAAAAATGTCAATTACGCGGTTTTGCAGATCGACGATACGCGGTTTTGTACTTTAAGCGACGATATGTAAGCATACACTTTCTTCATGCTTTCTGAAACCTAGTCGTCAACCTTATTTTCGAAATCATGTAACCGGCATAATTTTCTAGTTCATCATATTCCACGTCGTTCAATGTACTGATAAAATCTTCTGGTTAAAAAAAAAATATATTTCTAGTGATCAGGTACATTAATTTGATGAAATGTAACAACAACAACGAATGTCATTAAATGAAACTACCTTCTTTTTTTGTATCATGCATGTGAAGACTCAAAATTCACCGTATGTAAAAATGAAATATATACGTAAGCAACAAGTTTCGATATCATTATTTATTTGAATCTATCAATAAATTATACATTTTATAAAAACTAAAAGTTTAAAGGTACGACCGCACTAGGCGACGCGACACGACACTACAAAGCGCGGCAAAATATTCTTTGCATGGATTCTTATGGAGCATACCGCACTACGCTGCAGCGGAGCTACGCGATGCGACGCTGCGCGGGAAAGTTGACCAACTAGGCAAAAATGTTGCGTCGCGTGATGTCGCGCAGTTCCGGTGCCGCATAGTGCGGAATACCCAGCGGAGCGACATAACATTTCGTACTATATTTTTGGCATACCTGAGGAATACCGACCCTTGGCTAGAGAAAAAAGAAAACGTGGACGTGGTGCACCCCTTTCTGCTGAGTTTAATGGTAAACTTTTTGTTTGTGCAAATTGGCAGGGCGGCGCTAGGGGGGGCTAAACGTGGAATTTCCAACATTTTCAAAAGCGTATATTTTGAAAACTATTGAACCGATTTTCAATATATGGACACAGTTGGAAAGGTAATTGAAGAACCTTTCATTCAGTATATATATCTATGTATATAATGCAAACAAATTTTGAGAAAAAGTAAAAAAACGAAATTATGGCAATTTTTTTTATTATGTATGTATGTTTTTCGTAAAAAAATACTTAATTAATTATATTAACAAATATGTTTATCAGAAAGACCATAAAAATACCTTTAAATTGGCGTATAATTTTATATAGTTAGTTTAAGTACAACTCCCAGCAATGCTATAAAATAACTGTATTAATGGTATATGTTCTCTGCAAAAGGTGTTCTGCCCCTTTTCTTTGGCAACGCAGAAAGGAGAATTCTACGTTGTGAGGGTTATAATCCCTAAGCGCGGCCGAAGGCCGCCTACGCAAAAAGGTGTTCTCTGCAAAAGGTGTTCTGCCCCTTTTCGATGGCAACACAGAAAGGAGAATTCTACGTGGTGAGGGTTATAATCCCTAAGCGAGGCCGAAGGCCGCCTACGCAGAAAGGTGTTCTCTGCAAAAGGTGTTCAGCCCCTTTTATTTGGCAACGCAGAAAGAAGAATTATACGTAGTGAGGGTTATAATCCCTAAGCAGGGCCGAAGGCCGCCTACGCAGAAAGGAATTCTACACAAAATTACTGCGGATAACGTAGCTTGATTAATTATCCATTTAATTCTACAACTCAATCTTATAACAAATAAGGTGATAAAAAAAATGGTTTGTATATATTTCTTTAGTATTTTTTTAATTTTAATTCAATTTTTGTAAAAACTGAAGAATAAGATTTTCTATCGCGCGATTTTTTATTCCAAATTTTCGCCTGCGGCGCTTTTCCTTTTTCATACAAAACTACACTTTTATATATATTTAGTCAAATATGATGTCCACAAGAATTTTTTGCTACAAGTCATATATCAAGTTAACGGTATTTTTGTGCTCTTTCTGATAAACATATCTGTTAATATAGTTAATTACGTATTTTTTAAAGAAAAACATACATTTTTATAAAAAGAATTGCCATCATTTCGTTTTTTACCTTTTCTCGCAATGTGTATACATTATACACATAGATATATATATCGAATGAAAGGCCCTTCAGTCGCCTTTCCAACTGTTTCCACATTTAGAAAATCGGTTTAATAGTTTCGAAATACAAGCTTTTGAAAATGTTGAAAATTCCACGTTTAGCCCCCCCTATCGCCGCCCCTGTCAATTTGCACCAAAAAAAAATATGCCGTTAAAATCCGGAAAAGGGGCCGGGCCACGCCCACTTTTTTTGTCTCTAGCTCAAAGGTCAGTATTCTTTAGGTGTTCCATATTTTTAACTTGAAGAAATTGATTTCGAATTGTGAGTGAATACATTTCATTCAAGAAGAAAATTTTTGGTAAATAAACATAATCAGCCCTATCGCCAATTTCGTGTGAATAAATCTTTCCCATAATTTAACATGCACAACAAAAACAAATTGGGAAAAATTGTTTTTGTTTTGCTTTGTAATTTTCGGGAATATTTGTTCATGTGAAATTCGCGATAGGGCCGAATATTTGAGGAGAATTCGCCAAGGAAAATAAAAATAAAAGGCATTAACATTACATCAGCGTCACTGGCATCCATCTTGTTTGAAGGTTTTGACGCAAATAAATAAAAAAAATTGCAGCGAAGCGTCGCGCCGCTGAAGTTTCAGTGCGGTATACCAAAAACTGTCGCGCCATGTCGCGTCGCTTAGTGCGGTCGTACTTTAAGTACTCTTTATTTCTATTTCAGGGTATTGTACGCTACATCAGCTGATCAATATACACAAACCACCCAGCGACCAAAAATCCACAAACAAATGTTTTCCGCTCAAAGCTATTGAAAACGATAATCGCTAAAGGAATGTACTGAATTATTTACTCGTGCTTCAAATAACCTAACTAACAATTCAACTGCCGCCTCTGCTAATATTATTAGCTTCCCTTCACGAGAAATGATCAATTTTCGGAACATTTACTTTCGTGTAGGCTGGGTTGTGTTTTGTATATCAGCTGTTTACTTGTATACCAGCCCTAGGGCAGCTGCTTTAGACTGCGGTTATACACGGAAACTTTTGTCGCCGCTATTTTTCCCTTTTGGTGTTGCTCGTTTCATTTACACACGGCGATTTGTGTGTATGCAATTGTTGTTGTCAGCTGTGAACAGCAGTTCAATTTACACAGACGAACGAGAGCACAAAGCGTGTTGCCCGAGCACGAGCAACTCGGTGCCCCTCTCCTTTCCTCGTCACGCTCTCTCCTACAAACGTCGAGTTGCGGCAACAAAAATCGCCGTGTGTAAATGAGCACTTACTAAGTGCACTTTTAGCATGGTGCTGCCATATTTTAACTCACTTAAATAAAAAACATTTAATTGAGAATCAGATAAAAAATTTTATTGAAATTAATTTCCACATAAATGAGTCCGGTGAAACGCAGCCTTAAATATTTTCAGAGTATAGAGAATTGGAATAAATACGAAGTCTGCCTGATCCTCGTCGTCACTTTCTGAATCACTGTCAGAATTTTTAGTCATTGAGCTCAGTTTAAACAATTTTGCTTTTAACAATTTAGAGTCATAAATTTTTGGGGGTCCGAAATTACTATCAGATGAGAAAATGTTTAATACATTTGAGGTAAATGGTAAATCAACATAGTTTTTTGTGTTGGTCAGCTCACGGCCATAAAACCACGTAACATTATTCAGCCCTATTCCGCATTTCGACTCGAATCGAAATTTTCTCCGTTGGGCAACTTTGGTATTCTGCGTTCTGTTTCCTTTCGATCATCCTTCGAAATTTACGATTATACCTATTCTACATTTCGATCGGAGTTCCGTTTTTCTAAGTTGCAAATTTGTTGACGGAGCACGTTTCGATTGTTATTTTCCTGGGTTTAAATAATAAAATTTTATTAAAAAAAATAAGTAAAATATACTGTGCATGATTGTAAGTCATCATAAATGAATTTTCTCGAATTCTGTGTTTTCGCAGCGGTAATACGGGCAATACGAAAAATTGACTCAAATATTAGGAACCGAAAGGGATATTGCGCGAGGTTTTCAAAGAGGAAGCATAGGCGTTTTTGTTTTCATTATCTATAAATAAGACTGTGAAATGCACTGAATACAATTTATTCTTTGTATATAAAATTAATAGAAGTATGTACATATATACATACATACCTAAAATGTGAAGTTACATAAAAAAAGATGATTTTATTATTGCACTCGTTTTTATTAACTTTTTAAAAAGAGGTGCTTATGTTGTCGAATTCGAATTTGCTATGGAGCTTTGTTCTTCCCCTCCTCCTGACAGCTTTCAAAATGGAATTCATTTGCGTTCAAATCTTCCACTCTGTAGTTCACTGGCTTTGAGCGATGAGTAATACAGTTCATGATGAATTTATGGGTCTTCACTCATCTGAGAATGATCAAACATGTCCCTAAATCTCCGCCTTTCAATTTCCGCATCAGGAATCTGGGACTCGTTCTCCTCTTCAAGCAATAACGCCGCGGCTATGGATTTCATTTTTATAATTATGTCGCCACTTAAAGCACAAACGAAATTTTATTTTTAAATTACAATGATGTTAGATATATTTAGTTATTTTAAAATATTTACAAACTTTAACTTCATTAGCTGCTATAGTTTGGTGGCAAATATTACTTTTGTTTTGTTTCGATTTCACACATTCCTAGGCAAACAGCTGATTTCGAAAGATGTTTTCTCTCTTCCTCTTTCGATTCGATCGTAATGCAGAATGCCTAAGTTCGATTCTTGCGGAGCGGAATGCGGGAACGTAATCAAAATGCAGAATTACAATAAATTCCACGCATACTATGAATAGGTTTTCTAACAAAACCTACCGGTTTGCTTCAGAAGTGTTTATTGCAAAATCAGGAAACTGAATTTCCAAAAAACGGTGTAATTTTTCCGAAAAAAACGGTGTAATTTTTCCCAATGAAAAAATTATTAAAAGTTGACGGGAATGCACTCGATGGAGTTTTAAGCGTTGGCTTTTTGGTATCGTTATTCATTTTATTTAAATACTCAGTTTCGGTCTCAAGAATTCTTTTTGCTAGCTGTGACAGTAGGCTCCTAACTGAATGGATCATATTCTTTAATTCGAATAACTTATTTTCGTACGGATAGGAACTGAAGTTTGGAAGAGATCCAAACTTTTTAACGTCGTCAATTAAATGTGATAAATTATGGACGTTGCTGAATACATAGTGTTTGTCATATATGATTAAAAATCTATGTAAAAACATTTCTCTTGCCTGTTCGGCAACTTCTAAAAAAGATTTGACATACAAGTCCGAGGAAAGAATTGTAACGGCACAAAAAAAAAACAGAAAATGATCATAAACAATAGGCCTTAAATGAATTTTCAGCACTTCGATGCTAATATAAAGCAGGAACGTTCGAAATTCAGTACCTTTCCAATTATGAATTTCTTTCAAACCACGAATGGCTCTATGAATTTCTTTGGGCTTCAGACATGATCGCATATAACTTGAAATTTCGTTCACAGTGGTAGCGCTCCATTTCCCTTCATATTTGCCAAACATTCCCTTTATCCAGCCAAGGATTAATTTTTTAGTGATACCCAGGTCAATGAGATGAAGGCTGTCACCAATCGGGAAATCGTAGATCATATCAATATTTAGATAAAGTAAATGTGAATCGTAACGACAATGCTCCTCGTATTCTTTTGCTCTGAACTTCGCGTCTGTTCTTTTCTGTGCATTGAAGTCGGGAGATACAGTTGCCTTCGTGACAGGTGACATCATACCAATGCAACAACACCTTTGACAACCATGGGGCGCGTTAAAATAGGCAACACTTGTACAAAGAGAAGATAATCATTGGGAAATTTTTAGTTTGGTATCCACAGGGTACGATGTAAGAGTAGAAAGTGTTCTTCTGATTCCAAATATATATTTTTTACATTTTATACACTTTCAATAAAGTAAATAAAATTATCATGTAGTTATGTGCATACATATATCTACATGCACAATGGAGAAGTATTAATTGTTGCTCACTGGCATTAGAAAAGTGTGCTTCTACATCGCACTGTTTACGGTCTATATAACCGCGATTTCGTTTGTTTCCTCGCAAGCGAGATTTGCACGCATGTGAAGACGGCCTGTTATTCTTTCCATTCTTTAGATGTGGCAGCATACTTTCCTAAAGCAGGGATCACACGATTTGTACATTTGTACACAAAATGCCAAATTTAGATTTGTCTACATTTGCGCATTTGGATAGCGATGTACAAACGATTTGTTTTGCGATCAAACGATTTGGCTGCCAAAGATCCAAATGATTTGGCACACATTTGCGCACAGCAGTAAAGTGACAAATATTGTACACATTCATTCACACGATTTAACCATTTGGTCATAAATACTTAAACGGCTGATCCGGTGTCAACCATACTCTTCCATTTATGATTTCGTGAGATTTGAAGTGAAATAAACAAAAATAATATATACGCATAGGTACTCAGAATTTTGAATACACCCTCAAAATCTGGGCTGAATGTAAAAAACGCGTTTTTCATAGGTTGAAGCATACATATACTTGCTCGTAACTTTATTTCTGTTTGCCCGATGAAAAATACTTATATATGCCATTTAAGAGAAAATATTTCGTTGTTTACAACCATTTATAAATGGTTGATTTGTCTTGAGAAATGGTGGAGCAATATTACAGAATATTCGAAAAGTTTTATTTTTTTTATTTTAAATGACGTCTTGTCCGGCTATTTTGTTCACTAGTATATAAATATATATGTATGGGCAGACCCCATCAAACCATCAATAAAATTTATCCCATGATGTGATATCTCACTTAAATTTTAGTACTAGAAAAAGTGCAGAACATATTGGTCAAAGTCGAATGTCTAAGCCAAACCCTAATTGATTTTCAAAATTTATAGCTAATTAAAAACAAAACTGCTTACGGCTTCTTTCTTATATATGTATGTACATTAAAGTGGCCCTTATTTTTGAAAATCGGAAATGTGCGGGTGCTACCCCTTGAAATGGTTACCTTTATTGAAAAAGTAATTCCCTAAAAATTTTGCCTCAATTATTGAAGTCTAACCCGTGCCACAAACGTGTTGGAATAATGAACCATTTATCGTAGTTCTGTGCGTTATTATCTACTTACTGGTACATGTAAAAGGTCCTAAATATATATACATATTTTAAAGGAACAAAGATATTTTAAAGGAACGATAAATATTTTCTCCTTATATGTAACAATTTCAGGGGTAGCACCACAAAAAACTAAAAAACAAAAATTTTAAATATACTTTTCATTTAATTTAATTTTAATCTAGAAAACGCGGTTTTGTACATATATCAGTTTTGAATGACTATTTTTCATTAAATTTTAAAGATCGAACATGTTGTGAGTAGAGGATTTATAGGCCTTATGTATAATAATCTATTGTCATACTTGGATTGTCGGGATTTTCATTGAGCAACTAAAAAAAATATATATATTTTCTAATTTTTTTAAGTTTTGACGATTCCTTATTTCAACCATTACAAAATATGTAGTAGAATTAAACTGATAAATCTACAAAACCATATTTTCCGAACTAAAATGACAAGTCGCGAACTTTAAATGATTTTTAAAAAACCTATAGAAATAGGCAATAATATTTCTCATAAAAAGGAAGGAAATTACGGGGTATGGTCTTAAAATAAAAAAATAAATAAAAATTCGATGGGCACGCTATGTATGTATACTAGTAAACAAAATAGTCGGACAAGACGTAATTTAAAATGAAAAAATTTTAAAAATTAAAAGTTTGCATATACTCTGTAAGATTCCTTTCAGTGATCGGACCTCTACCGCATTGTGGTAGGTCTGGCACTTTTATGATCATCTACCACATAAGATCTGAAATCTACCACATATTCGCGTTTTTGTGTAGTTTTATTTTTGATCGACATAGTTTTCTTAATTTTAAGAACAAAAATTGTCCAACACTGAACACTTACAACGAAGCCGAATGGGAGGATGAAATAAACTGTAAAATAGTAAATTGTCTCAATAATCAATTTTTCGACATCAAACGGGGTTTTATTGTGTTAAATTGCAAAATATATGATTTATAAAAAGAATTAATAGCGAAAATGATAAAAACCGGCGATTTTTGTGAAAGGATTAGCAAATTTCAGTGCGTCTCAAATTTCTAAAGCGTTCTTTACTTTTACTTGAGAATTGTCAAAATCGGTAAATCCCAGGTATGATTTCTGGAATGAGCCACATTTGTTCGCTACATCGCGATGTGATAAAAAGAAAAGCTGGCAGCACTCCGCAAGGTTGCAGAAATTTTTCAAAATATGTTCGAAACTGTCAAGGAAAAAAATTGCCAAAACGCAACGCAATTTTTATCAACTTCAATCTTGCACTTTATTATACTAAAATTAATTTTGTTTTAGATTCTAATTAAAATGTTTGTAATTTAGGTGAAACCTTGCAGAATTTTTTTAATTTTTGTACAAAGTTTGATCCAAAACCTGAGATCTACCACATTTTTTTGAAATCTACCACATTTTTTTCCAGATTCTACCACACAAATTTTTTTAAGTCCGACCACTGATTCCTTTGGCATTTCTTAAGATAAATTATCAATTTAAACATTGTTGTAAGCAGCGAAATGTCTTATCTTAAATCGCATACATATATACGTATTTTTCACCGGGTAAATAGAAATAAAGTTACGAGCAAGTATACCTGTGCGTCACCCTTTGAAAAACGCGGTTTTTGACCTTAAGCCCAGATTTTGGGGGCGTATTTAAAATTCTGAGTATGCAGATTTTACTGCTTGAATAGACCTACAACAAGTGTGAACCTCGAAAAAACTATATACATTTTTTTCTGTTACACAGTGTTATTTAGATCGTCTTAAAAGTACATAACCGCGTATCAACAAAATGCCAAGTCGCCTATGTGAGGTCGCATTAATTATAATCTAGATAGTAAAAACACTCATATTTCAAAATGGTTCTATTTTTTATAAAGCAATCGCATTTCTGGATAGTATATTTCAGAACGAATGGATAAGGATTGAGCCAACAGCTTCTGTAAGCAAATCCAATTTTTGGCAGCAAATGTCAGTTATGCGATTTTGCAGAATGATGATACGCGGTTTTGTACTTTATGCGACGATATGCATTTATGTATATGTGTATAGCCAGCAAAAACTGGGGAAAGAGATTCGAAAACTGAAAGGAAGGTGAATAGAAAAGTGCCTCGAAGGGTTGTGAAACGAATACTTTTCCGGTTGTTTTTCTGTAATTTTTCAGTCTAAACTTCACATATGCTTTTTGATAGTTAATTATACTCAGAAAGTAATTATACTTTTATAAATACTTTTTAATATGTTCGTCTGCCGGCATAAGAACCTGGGACCTCATGAAAGCTTGCAAATAGTCGCACGCTTCTCTGCACACTCAGCTACTGTCGAATACGTATATGTACATGTTTTCAAATGTTCAGTTTGAACAAATATTTTAAATTTATTGTTTTCAAATAACGTGATATTTTTCGGTAGTTTTCGGATACGAATATTATATTAAATATTAAAATTTTACCAAAATTGGAAAATACAAAGGTTTACAAGCACGAAATGGCAATACCGCTCAACAATATTTGTATATTTGTCACTGGCATTTGTCATCAAGTGGCAAATCAGATATTTGGTCATTTGCGTAATTTTTATTTGGCTTATGTAGCAGCATTGCGTTCACACGATTTGGCCACCAGGTTTGTTTTTGATTTGCCACAAGAAGGCAAATATTTGGCTTTTCTGATAAATGACAAATGCAATTTAGCGTTCACATGATTTGTCTATGAATTTGATAAATTTTTAGCCAATTGTACAAATCGTGTGATCCCAGCTTAATGTCAAACTAATGAAAACAAACAACAAAATAAAGAAAAGTGTTGTGGATGACTATTAGTGGTATTTATTATAAAATATAAAAATTAAAATTTTATGCAAATTAACAAAAAGTGTTCATAAAATATGGTTTTCATGACAGGAAGTGTCTTACAATCGCGTAGCAACAGCGCGCCTCGATTTTTCAATACTGACCACAGAAGTGCACCCACTTGAATCAAAATAAACAAAGAAAACAACAAAAGTGCTGTGAATAATTATTATTGGTATTTACTATAAAAAATGATAACTAAAACTTAATTGGAAATTAACAAAAGTGTTCATAAACTATGGTGTTCGTGACAGAAAGGGTCTTATAACCGAGCAGCGACAGCCCGGCTCGATATTTTTTTTTTGGGTTTTGGGTTGTGTTCACAAAGCGGAGCGCTACATAAGCCAGGTTATTCCTCTACGATGCGAAGCGTATCATTCGCTGCTTTTTAATCTGCTCTTGCTGTTACTGGAGTTCTGGGTGATTATATTTCTTTCTCCTTGGAAAGTTAGCAGACGTCTTGTTAAACGAAGGCACAACCGTGCAAGTTTTATATCTTAAAATGAATTGCTTGAATGCTTGCAGTTTTTCTGCTACTGATGAACGCTGAAGCAGGGATGAAAAATGGAAATTTCAGATTGTACCTAATATCATAAAATAAATGTACCTAAATGAGACAGTGTTTAGGCCAGCGTCTTAAATACGCAATTTAAGAGCCACCCTGATACTTAACATTTGTACATAAGACAACAGTTAACTGCTTTCTATTGTCGAACGCTAGTTATGTTAAAATTTCCCTCGCTTAAAAAGCCGTTCGAAAGGCTAACGTGATTAAAAAGAAAAAGAACGGATCTTACTTGCTTACCGAATATCCATTTGAGTAGACGTCTTGCAGCCACCAATTTTCATCGCCTCATCCAGCTACATATATATATATATAAGGTAACCTGAAAATAGTTTTGTACATATTAATTTATATTACGACAATATACCAATCTGAATTTTATTTATTAATACAACCTTTCGTGTTTTCATTTCTTTACCAATAAATACATCGGTGCAAACGTGAAACTGGGCCATTATCCCAAATTTGCGGCACATCCCAAAAACTGCGCTCTTACCCATACTTGCCCGATGAACATGGTCCTTCGGATATATCTTAAGCCGGATATATCTTATCTTAACAAAGTTCCACCATTCATTTGTAGTTTTTTTTATAAATTTATTATTAAATTAAAACATGAATACAAAAGATGGATGTACTTTAAACATGATTAGGGTTTTTTTAACAGAGCCTACATATATATACTGTAGTCTAATGGGAATCGGAGAAGCATTGTTTTTGTCTAATTTTGAGATTTTTTCATGTAAATTTTATTAGAAATTTAAAATATAGCTATTAAAAATTTTTACTAATTTACCTCACTAATTTTTCTCTTTTTAACCGACTTCAAAAAAAGGAGGAGGTTATCAATTNAAATCCATTTTGTTATCGATTTTGGTATCGCTATTTATCGATTTTGTTACCGATATTTATCGATTTTGTTACCGATATTTATCGATTTTGTTATCGATATTTATCCGATTTTGTTATCGATATTTATCGATTTTGTTATTGGTATTTATCGATTTTGTTATCGATGTTTATCGATTTTGTTATCGATATTTATCGATTTTGTTATCGGTTCTCTAATCGATTTAGCTACCAATGGTATTATCGACGTTGCTATTGAAATTTTTATCGAATTTGTCATCGATTTTGTTTTCGGTATTTTGGTGGACGTTATAATCGATTTTGTTATCGATGGATATAAAGATAAAAATGAAGATGATTGAAAAACAGAATAATATGAATGTTATTAAAACGAACAGTGGTAGAGATAGGGAACTACATTGAGAGAAAAAAAGCGAAAAAATATAACCTTAAGCAAAAGCAGATGTATGTATGTGTAGATAGATAAGTAATGTAAGTTTCACTTCTACAGCGTGTTGCTTTTTTTATGTATGTTACGGTAACATTATCCAATGATTTAATATTATCATTAAATGATTAACATTGTTACCCCATAACTTTGGACCACATTAACCGATTTCGGTAATTCTCCTTTCTTTCAGGTGCCTCAAAGGAGGTCCCATACTGCTTTAGATCCGGTCATTGGATCATGAAGAAATTAGCGGTACTTCTACATTTTTATATGAGAATTGAAGTCGGTTGTGTTTTTTGCTTCAAAATTACTTGTTATTGTAACAATTGAGTTGTACCGAGCCCTACAAAGGAATTTATATTGCATAAAGTTTATTATTAACTTATTGAAGAGTTAAAATACAAATTTTTTAGTTACCTTGATTGCATGCAAATTTTAAAAATTCGACTTCGTCTTTATACCAAAATCGTAATTTTTTCATTATTTTTAACCGACTTCCAAAAAAGGGAGGTTATCTATTCGTCGAAATATTTTTTTATGTACATATGTTGCCGCACAACCGACTTCGATAGTTCTTTTTTAAAGGAAAGGTGGCACCTCAGAGGTGATCCAATCCTAATTTGGTTTAGATCCGATTATTGGATCATGAAGAAATTAACGGTAATCTTAAAGTTTTACATGAGAATTGAAGTCGGTTTTGTTTTTTTTTTAATTACTTATTTATTTAAACAATAGTCTTCGAGTGTCTTCCGCAAATCGATAAATTATTGTAGTGATGATTTCATTTTAGTTTTTTCTACAAAACCTCTGTGAATGCTAAGCATACCTAAACCTAAATTCAAGTACAAACTAAGAGAAAATATTCAAAGATAATTATTGTTTTAGCTTTTTTTTAAGTAAATGACTGTTTATCAGACTAACAAAAGTAATCTGAAAAGGACGTTCACAGTTGATAAAATTATCGAGAAACAACCAGCAGTTTACCAAAACTACCAAAATGGATGTGAAGACACCCAAAGTTTTAAATTATTGCACAAATTTTGGAATTGGAAATTGATTATGAATTCATAGAAAGAAACTTACAATGAAATTTTGAAATTGAAGGGGGGGACGAAGGGAGGGGGTTGCGCCTCCCTGTGTGATGTGATGTTTCGTGTTTACGCAGCCATTAGGTTTCCCTACAAGAATTGTGTGATGGAAACTAACACATTCTCATTTATTTTACTAACACATTTGCAAATTTTGCGTTGGTTAAAAAGAGACCACTCAATAAAGCCATAAGTCGGAGGAAGACGGAAGATCACATGTACACAAATGTTTACATCACGTTTTGCATATTGCTCTTAAAAAGTTGATAGAAGTACTTGATTGAGATCTCCATCACCAGTGAGTATCACATGATCAATCAAATGACTATCACTGTTCTTGTAGGGTTTGTTTCCAGAAGATTTGTATATGCCGATGGGCTTGTAAGGCCCCCAAATACGCGCTAGGCGAATGCGTTGGAACGTCAAAACGCGAACAAAATGAGTTGTAATTAGAAGCATTTAATTAAATTGAATTAGTGTATTAACTTAATTTTTAAAGCGAGATTTGTGCTTCTTCGATAAAAAGTACAAGTTGTGATAGTTTGCCAGGGTTCATACCTTGGAAGATCTCGTCTAGGTTGTTGGAGTTTTCGATTACATCAAATCTTTCTCTGATGTTTTTGAGTCTTTCACAATGTAGAGTTTATTGCTTTTATTTGCGTTTGAGTTTATTGCTTTTATTTTGAACAAATATGATTTATCATACGTATAGCCAGTTAAAACTCTATTAATGATTTTAATTTGCTTGGGCTTTAGTGAACATTTTCTAAACCATGGATGAGCTTGACTGCTATTGAAAATGCGGGAAAAAAGGTTCGGTTTATCATTGGAAAAATTTAAAAATTCATTGTACCAGGTGTTCTTAATCTGATCATAAATGTTCCTACTAGCTTCGGTGACAGTTAATTTAACCTCAATGGTTTGTGCATGTTCAGAAGCATTTTTGGCTAGTTGATCCGCCCTTTCGTTACAACTTATTCCAACATGTGTTGGTGTCCAGATCACATGGACCAGAATAGCAGATTCTTTTATACTTTTGTGGATTAGGTTGATATTGTAGTTATCTGTATGCTCTTTTTTTAGCAATTGACATGCTGCTAAGCTGTCCGTGAATATCACAACTTTATCATATACCTTGTTTATACCGACACATAAAGCGCTTTGACGTAATTCGCTGTGATTTAAAACGGATACATAAACTGAATTTCAAAGCGCGTTGAAATTGAAAAGTGTACTGACTCGAATTAGTTTTCAAATCGGTTTTTTATTTCTCACTTCGGTTAGAAAACAGGTATAAACACATCACTCATTTGACGCGAAGTGAAAATAGGCTGATGCCCGTCTTAAATTTTAATTATTATTAAAATAAATTTGAATTATTGTTCGCTTCTATTTCGGTGAACCGTGCAAAGTATTTGTTAAAGAAATATCGAATAATAAACAGCAAGTTTTGTTTACTTTTGAATACGGTTTCAGCGAGTGCGCTATAAAGACACAGGTATAAACTCTAGAAAGTAATATGTGTTCAGTAAAATCGGTTTTTTGTTAATGCGGTTCTTGCGTAGGTATAAACAAGGTAATAGTTGCTTGTGGTGGCTATTTGCAAGGCTTTCCAAATTGCAATAACTTCACCAAAGCTAGAGGATGTGTTAAAATTTATTTTATAAATGTGTTCTTTGTCATTGGAAAGGTAGTATATGCCAATCCCCGCACAGTCCTGTTATATAGATGCATCTGTATAAAAAAATTTAAAAAGTTATGTACTCTAATCATGTAGAATACTTGCATATGTTGCGAGGGCCGTCTCCTTGGGCGTGTTGCATTTGCTGTTGGACAAGAGGGTGGTCATGACACTTAAGTTGGGGGGAGGGAGCAAGTGATCAGTGGACCATAGGAGGTCAAAAACGTGTTTGAATTCTAAGTAGGTTTTGCTATAGCTGGAGTTTAAAGAAAGATTTGTAAAAGTTAAGGGCAACATTAGGTTTTACTCCTGCTTTAACAGTGGTGATCATCTTAAAAAGTTTGGAATTGTTTTTGGAGTTGAAGAAGAAGAAGAAGAAGAAGAAGAAGAAGAAGAAGAAGAAGAATAAGAAGCTTGTTCAATTTGAGTGTTTTCTAAATGTATTTGAATACGTTTTTTGCTGCCTTTGCTGACATACAATAATTTAGTTTTTAGTGGGTTGCAAGACAGGTTTAGATTCTTCGCCATTTCATTAAACATTGTGATTTTTTGTTGTAATCTACATGTTGCGTTTTCCACATCATCTCCGTCCGAGCAAATCACAAAGTCATCTGCGAATTGAATGATGCTAGTGTTATCGTCTTTGATGTTGTGTAAGTCTTTTGTATATATGTTGAATAGGTTTGGGGAGAGGCAACTACCCTGTGGTAGACCCCCACTAATGTAGATTGACTCTTCCGCTAGTATAAGTTTCCTCAATGCCAGAACATTTATGATCCTATCAACATAGTTTGAATTGATTCCTACATTATTTAAAATAGCCGCTAGTTTATTTATATCTACACAATTGTAGGCATTGCTAATGTCAATGGCACAGAAAATAATTTTCTTGCCTTTATGTTTTTTGATAGCCGTTTCATGCAGGATATAACTAACTGCTGATAATTAACAGATTTTTTTCCTATATGCAAAGGAGGAGTGCGGTAGGATATTGTTGAGCTCTAAGAACTCTTCTAGTCTATTTTTAATACACAAGTTTATACATTTTAGTAACACTGAAATTAAAGCTATAGGACGAAAATTCCTAAAATTGTCAAGATCCCTATTGTTCTTGGGGATGGGTACAATCTTCACTTTTCGCCAGTTATAGGGTATTTGGTTAGTCAAAAATATGTCGTTTAGTGTAGTCCGGAGGTTATTTAAAGATCTGTCAGGTAGAGCCCTAATCATTTTGTATGTTATCCTATCATACCCTCCAGCTGACTTATTATTTTTCCTTTTTAGAATGTCTTCTAGTTCTTCCTGAGTGATCGCAAGACTACAGTCTGGTGTTATTTGTTTATTTATTTCCAACGTTTCATTTTGGGGAAACTAAGGAAATTAGCATTATCGTCATTGGATAGGAACGTGCTACTAGATTTGCTGTAATCACCTCTTAAGGCCTTCACAAAACACCACGCACTCCTGGTGTTAGGTTGTTCGTTAATTTCTGAAATCTTGCTTTCAAAATTCGCTTTTTTGGCTTCCTTAACCATTTTTTTCCATTATCTTTTCTGTGTCGCAATGTTGTCTAGATTTTGTACTGAGGGTTGAAGTTTGCATTTTTGATATGCCACTTTAAGAAGTCTAAAAGTCTTAGCTAGTTCAGGGTTCCACCACGCTTTGGGCTTTCTCCTACTGTTAAGATCGAAAGAGGCATCGCGAATAGCATTTGGGAAAGTATTTTCGAAATTGTTAATATCTGGTTCTATCTCTGCATTGGTCAGAATCTCTGTGAGTTTGTTTTGCGACACAAACTGACAATACGAAAAAGTTCCAATATTTGATTCAAGGGTGATCGGGAAATGGTGGCTTCCACCGATTCTAATTGGATCAACTGACCATTTAAAGTTTAAGTTGGAGTTGCGTAAGGAGAGGTCTAAAACAGAACCCGCACCTAGACTACGGTCTCTTTCAAAAGTAAGGGAGCCATCCTTTAATGTAAGGAAGTTGTATTGACTTAAAATGTTGGCAAGATTTTGGCCTCGGTACGAGTTTATGGTGTTACCCCACTCTGTAGCTCTTGCATTGAAATCTCCTAGGATTAAAACATTATTATAATTTTCTAGCACATTTAGCATTTTTTTAGTTTCTTCTTTAAAGTCGTTTATACGGATATTCGGGGGAAGTATACCGCACATATTGTAATATTGGGGCTAGATTTTTAGTTTGTACTATTAAAATGTCATATTGTGTCGTATATTTTATTCTGTTAAACTTGATATGTTTTTTAAGAAGGATGGCTACACCGCTATAGCCATGTTCTCTGTGTTTACCTACGGTTTTGAAATTTAAGATTTTTCTGCTGGTTGAGTCATTGTGTGAAAAGGTTTCACTTAATACTGCTATGTCTTAGTTATAATTATTCAAGACAAATTCAATTGAGTTTATATTTGCATTTAAAGACTGGCAGTTATACTGTAAGATCTTCATATGTTATTTTTTCCCTGCCTCCTATCGAGCGAGCCTCCTCGTCCATTGCTTTGCTGTCAAACTTTAATTTAAGATTTTCAATGAGTTCTAGTTCTGTGGTTAATTTGTTTTCTATGCAAAGTTTCTGAGTGATTTTAAACATTTCTGTTAGGAGTTTCTCCATTATGATACTCTTCCCATTTGATACTCCAGTGTTTGGTAGATCGCTTTTGTCTTTGTATGTCGGGTGTTGATAGATTTTTTAGGTATATTTTTCTCCACGATTGTAGCTTCTTGCGCAACCCTATTGTATGTTTTTCTGGTCAGACTTCTGTTAGTTACTTGATTATTGTCGTGAGTCTCTATTTTATTGCCTAGCTGGGGAAAATTTCTCTCCTCATCAGCCAGTATGTCAAATCTGTTGTTTCTATTTGGATAGTAAGTTTCAAGAACTTCGTTTCTTGACAACGTTTTAATCGTTCTGATCCTGTTGATTGTTTGCTCCCTTTCCCATATTTCGCATTTTTGTTTGTCAGTGGATACATGATCACTTTTTCCGCAAAGTATACATGTATTTTTATTGCAAGTGGTTACATCACACTCCTCATTTCCACAGTACAAGCACCTGTTTTTTCCTTTACATGCTAGCTGGATATGCCCAAGTCGGCCACATTTCCTACACTGTCGCAGCGGGGGTATAAAGAAATTTACTTCCAATCTTGTATATTCAAATTTGATATTTTTCGGTATTTCTTTACCTAGAAAACCAATCTTTACCGTGGTTGTTGGTATAAACACGTCTTCATTTTCTTTTCGTTCCCTACGCGAGAAACGGTGCACTGAGGAAATGGGTATTGATGATATCGCATTTCTTTTTATATCTTCCACATTATATTCGAGAAAAAAAACCCCTCACAACCCCGTACGTCTCAAAAGCCGTGTTGGGTATGAAAGGTCTTAAGCCTCTTTTCTTTAATTCGTCATTTTTTAAAAACCTATTTGCCGCTTCTGCCGATTTGAAAGTTACCTTAAAAAGGGTTCTTCCTACCGCCAAGATTAAATCAACATCTATAAAGTTAATGTCTTTTATTTGACCTCTTAGAGCCAAACCGTTTCTAATTTTGTCACTGTTCATCGACTTGCACTCTGAGGCGTCAACTAGTACAAAAAAGTGTCCGTTAAAGTTTGCTGGGTATACTGGCGATGCATTTGCATTGTCACTGTCCTTTGTCTTTGAACTACCGCTATCTGTTCGCGAAAAATCTACCTCCATTTGTCCCGCATTTTCTGTCGCGCTACCTTTGTCAATTTTATGCACTAAATCACTTTTCATAATTTCTGAGATCAGATTTTCAGTTATTTTGTCACTTATGACAAAATCTCCACTTTTTCTAGCTTTTTTGCTATGATGAATAATGTTTAAATTGTTTGAGAAAGACTCAAAATCGACCGCTGATGCCGCCACCAACTTTTGAGTCGGTGGCGTCATACTGGCTTTTTTGTTTGCCGTTGCCGGCACTATTAAAAATTTTAACACAACTCTATACGGGGAAAAGTTAAGGGTATGAACAACTTGCAAAATACTCACAACTTGTTTGCTGCTTCTGCTTTTGAATAAAAAGTTTTGTTGAGATGTTAAAACAAAGAATAGCCGGAGCACAGGAAAAGACGGCTGAGGTAACTGTACTACTGCACAATAATGAAAAACCACAGAATCGAGACGTCCAACTCCACTCACTGTCACGCTGCGAATGGCTCGATTTTTCAATGCCAAAGTTCTGACCACAAACGTACGAACTTCTCCCAATCACAAAGTACTTCATTTTATTATCAATTTAGTATATACGAGATACCCGGCAACCCTCTACTCTCCCATAACTACCTTAATTCCGCACCCCGGGGGATGCCAATCTAAATCGCAGCCGAAGTATTTACTACGTGATAAAAAAATGCAGCTGCGGGAATATACCACTTACCTTTTGCGAAACAGCGGGCAGGAATGTCACATATGAAAGATACATTCTTGATGACAATATGATATCGTCCAACAAAACAACATAATTTTTGCTTCTGCAACAAACGGACGTAAGAACCATTCAATTTTGGAAGGTTTTCCTAAATATGAATTTGTACTTTAATATGCTGCGTATCATTTTATATACACACCTTTTCCAAAGAAACCATCAATGTTGACCCTCAATGATATTTCTGAATTTGAATTGGCCAATTTAGACATAACTCCTTTCAACGATCTCTCAACTCCATAATGCCAATATTTTTCGTTTCCGTTTTCGTTCCAATTTAAATTCAAGGTTCTTGGAGTCTTCAGTTAAGTGCGTGGATCACTTGGCATTTGAAATGGAAGGTGAACCGTGAATGTTTCTTCGTTCATTTTTTCACAAACAATGGAAGAATTTTGTTGCTGGTACGAAAAATCTTCAAGATTTTCGTCGTCCAATTCAAGCTCCTCGTACCAATTCGTGTCCACTCCATTTAGAACCTTTTTTACTGATACTGATACTGCAACTGTTTACCGGAACGATAAAACTGGAACTAATTGCTTGTGGTATGTCTGAGCTGATAATATCAGCTAATAAAGACTTCGTAGGGCAAATCATATCTTGAGTATAAATTTGGGATGAAAGTTTTCTTTTATGAGCCGAATGTATTTTGAATGTCACTTTATTAACTTTGTTCTGCCTCATGATTCAATAATGAAAGGTTTTGTAAGAAAAACTTTCTCTCGCTCTAATTTTATCAATGACACTCCCACCCTACTACTAAAAACAAAAACAGTGATATTTCTTTTCCAAATTTCTTTGCAAGTTTTAAGAACATTTTTAAATTGTTAGTAGTGAAATTTTTACTTTTTAAATTTGAAGAAGTGTTTGTTCTTCATTCGCTGGCGCCAACAAGACAAAATGGCTGAGAATCGTTGGACTACAGAAATTCAATGAAGAATGAGAAGAGCCTTATAAAACCTTCATGTGTGTTATCCGGGCTATCACAGAATTCTGTTCAAAAATGCCCTATCTCAGCTTAAAATACATTGAAAATGTGCTAAGATAGGGCGTTTTTGAATCGGCAGCTGAGATAGGGCGTTCTTCAACCAAATTCTGAGATAGGGTGTTTTTCAATAAAATTCTGAAATAGGGCGTTCTTCACTCAAGTTTTGAAGTAGGGCGTTCTTGAAAAGTTTTCTGAGATAGGGCTGGGTCGATCGAGATAGGGATGGGTCGATCTAACACTAAAGTGTCGTTATGGTTTCTGTGAAATACAAAAAAAAAAGATTGGTTTTTATTTTAAAAAGTTATTCTGGTTAGCCCATTTATATGATCTGAGTTTAGAACTACGAGTTTTTACCTGTGGGATAGTCACAACCTAAAACTTGAAAAAAAACTATAAAAACTAATTTTGTTACAACTAATTTCTAGAATACTACTAAATAGAAAGCTTTCCAAAGAAAACAAGATAAATACGAAATGAAAAAGATGAATGGAGAGCTAATCATTCGCATTTTAGTAGCAGCCATATGAAATGTCGGTTATATTCGACAAATCCACAGAAAGTATTAATAAAAGTGCCGAGATATCATCCATAAAAGTATGTTTGCGATGAGTTTTTGAGCGTCGATATTCCTTTTATGGTATCATCAGAAGTGCAATTGAATCAAAACTGAGTGTGGAATTCGGATTAAATGTTTGATTATTGCAGCATCATGTGGAGAACCTGTAGATTATCCATTGAAGACGACTGAGGATGGAATTGTGTAACACGCTTTTTTCGACTTGACGAAGTTCCAGAACGCCTTCGGATCAGACTTAATATTGATATTGAGCCTAAGAATATAGTTTCTGTACAAGTATCTACATATATTTTTACAGATCCATACATACATATGTATGTATGTATGTACATACATGTGTATGTACTGTTGCCTAACAAGCCAATTAATTCAATTATCTGTTTTCTTTTGTTTTGCTAACTCCGTTAAATTAACTGATTTTATGAATTAATACCTTTATTTGTAATTTTCTATGGAATCGGCGTGGGCCGATTCTTTCTCATAAGCCTATTAATCGGTATCGGTACCTGAAAAAAAATTGGAATCGGTCGGACTCTAGTGGTGAGTTTTCATTTACATGGCTCTCTCATAAGTTTGATCGTGTCAGCTGACACGTTAATTACGTTTACGTCAGTGAGTTTGGGCTGACACGATCAAGCTTATGAGAGCGCCATGTAAATGAAAACTCATCAGCGTGTACGCGCGACGGTTACACGTGACATGTAGAACCTAAATTCAGAAGCAAATAGTGTACAGCGTAATAAAAGTAAGAAATATTACGAAATAAAATATGAGTTATAACGCAAAACGATCAGTTGTATGGAAGCTATAGTTTAATCAAATTTTCAAGTACGCTTATCGCAAAAATTGGAGCTAATCTGGAAAAACGTGGGACGCCATTGAACTAAAAAGGTCCCAATTAAGTAAGATCAGTTACCAGACTACACAAAGAAAAAGGTAACATGATTTTTTTCACACAGCGTCATTTTCGGGGTTTCCATTTTAGCGATTTGAGAATTTTTAACAGAAAAAGTATTTTATAAAGCATTTTAACATTATCATAGTTTACGGCTCATACGTAATTCATAAACAAATAGAGTAATTTTCCAGGTAAAATTTGTCAATAAATGCGAAATTCGCGAAAATTCAACCAGTTTCAAAAATTTGCTACCATAATTTTAAATCTTTTGATCAGATTTTTTAGAAAAGTTTTGGGCATGCATTTTTATCTTCTTCTTCTTCTTATTTGGCGCTGTAACCACCTAAGCGATTTTGGCCGAGTTCAACAAATGTAATTTGCCTTATTTTCTCATATAAATGCTAATTGTGATTAAGTCCCGTGTTTTCTTTCATTACTTAACACACCATTTTGACCGGCTTTACTATGCAAATACTCCTTTGTGTGTTGGCGAAAAGGTTTACATGATTTCTTGTACCAGGGTTCCCCAAACTTTTCTCACCGCGGCACCCTTGTTGTGCTAAACAGATTACCCTTACTCTTCAAATGTCTATGAAAACAAGAAAACACAATGCAAACTTCATACACCTTTAGCTTTAATGTGAGGACTGAAACTGTTTTGATGATTTCATTATTTCCTTTAAGATTATTGGGAGCTTTGACTATTTTACCCTGAAATAATTTGACGCTGGAAGCTTGCTGGAGTATTTGTTTTTAACCGACATCACCAAAATTAGAAGGTTATCAATTCGTCAGAATATTTTTTTATTATTTTTTTTTATGTATGTTATCGCATAGCTTTGGACCAACTGCTACCTCACAGGTGTTCCCATTCTAATTTGGTTTAAATCTGATCACTGGATCATGAAGAGATTAACGATAATAAATTTGTATATGACAATTGAAGTGGGTTCTGTTTTTTGCTTAAAAATTACTTGTTTAGATATGTGAGCATTTGTTGCAAATTCAGTCTCACATAGAAATGTAAAAGTAAAAGTCACTATTATTTTTAATGCAATCTTGCCAACAGCAGTGATTTTTCTGCATGCACTTGCATCCAGAACTCTCTTGGCTCCTTCGTAGTGTTTAATATTCAAAGTGTTGTTTTCACTGATGTCCAAAAGGTTTTCAAAAGCTTAATTTGTCATCTCAGTAGGTTTACTTTTCTTGTCGCATGAAAACGGGTTTGTTATCCAGCTGTAGACATCCTCAGAGTCAATTAATATAATTTATATAATTAATATAATTTAATATAATATAATTAGTACCTTGTTTAAATGTGTATATATTTTTACAGGATAAAAGTTAGGACAGTCCTCTCAAAAAAATGTATAATGAACAGAATATGTAGTGAAATAAGAAAATTGTTTTCATGTATGATTGTGGATCCTGTGATGTAATGTATGCATATATCAATATAAAAACTATAAACCCAAAATTGTACCAAATAAAATAGTAAGCAAATATTGTAAATTTTCAGACTTGTTATAAGCCTTTAAAGGCTATCCATAAATTAATAAATAAATAAATAAATAAAATGTTGGGAAAATATTCGACAATGATTTTTTCCAAACCTTCCAAGTTAACGGTGGTAATGCGCGTTAACGCTAAGAAAATAAATTTTACAGCCAATCTCATGAAAGCAATTTAAGTGATAAATGATTTTAATTTTTTTAATTTTATATGGAAATTGACAGAAAATAAAAAATAATTTTCCACTTACACTGCTGGTGAAACCGACTATTATCAATTTTCTTAGCGTTAACTTCGAAGTTACAAACGTTTCTCTGATTTACTTTGTTTATTTATGAGGGTTTCATGCAAATTGCTAGAAATTCTAAAATACATATACATGTCACCAATAAAAAAAATTTCGACGTGCTAGAAAAAACCAAAGATGTATTTTAATTTCGCAGGCCTCTGTTATCTTCGCAGCGTCATCCAATACGGGTTTTAAATCTAGTGGCGGTATTTTCCTACTCGCCAAGGATTACGGAGGGATCATACAGTGACTTCTCGTGAAGTTTTCTGCCTCTTGCTTCATCCTAGACGTCGCTCCTTTCGTTTTTCCAACCACTGCAAATATCCGCACACTTGCTCCATTTCAAACTATTTTTCTGTACAAATTTGTCGATAGCTTTAAAAATTTCGTCGCTAGTGGTGTAAGTCTCAAGTACTTCGCTCATCAAAAGGTATTCTTCGATTTGCATTGCGAATGGGTACCTCACTAACACGAGAAGAACATTAAGTCCCACTACGTCGGTACTTTCGTCAAGTTGCAAACTAAAAAATTCCCAAATTTTCAAACTTTTTATAAGTTCGTTCTCGACTGCCTCGCAAATCGTGTTGATTCGCTCTTTCACAGTGTGATTGTGAAGTTCCAGAGAATAAGTAACAAATACACGCGCACGAAGCAGCCAGCAAAAAATGCAAAAATTAATCCGAAAACGGGAAGAAGAATGCATGAAACGCAGACAAGGTCTACAAAGGTACCGAAAATGGCTGTGAATGGCTGGTTTCGGCTATTTTTCTGAAAATTTTCTGATAAAATTTTTCGTTGACAAACTCGGGAACTACGCTTAAGAGCGAAATCCACCACACAAGCGGCTTGACAAACCAAGCGAAATATCCCTTTGCTGCAAGCCATTTGTGTTATGTATGGGGTTTGACGAGCCGCTGAAGGTAATTTTAATAAAAATCTAAATTTTTTATTTTCTAACCGCCATGTTGAATTGAGTAGTCCACTTGCAAAGTACGCTATGTAAAACTTTTTCGATTTTTAGTTTTTGGTGGATTACGTACCAATATTTAAAGTTGTTCCATGTCCACTAACAACACAGTGCAAAATCTTTTTATATTCTGAAAAAATAGCATAAAATGTTAGCTCTTCTTCCAAAAGTCGCTATCATACTTATTTCAAGTACTTTCAAAAGTATCCATCTTCTGATGAACCTAGAAAACTGCTTTAGGTCCTATAGACTGTTATTGTTATCTCATGTCATGGTATGTTATGTTATAATTTTATAAGTCTCTTATTTATCCAAATTTTCAGATAATATTAAAAAAAGATTCGATTTAAATGTTACTTGTTGTCGTAGTTGTTTTTTCAAATTTATGGATTTCTATTATAAAATCACATAACGCTGTTTGCAAGTGGGCTACTCAATTGTGATCAAACCGCTTGCGTTGTGTATGGAAAGTATAAAGAAATTTCCCGCACTACTAGTATACTCTAGCCACTAGCGGCACCCCAGGCATACGGTCTCCACTTTGGGAAAGCCTGCTTTAGAAAAATCTTCCACAACTGGACCACGAACGACAACCGGAACACTGAACAAACCAATTGAAACTTGTGAACATCGCTGGATCACCAAGACCAGTAGATTATTACGGTTATATGTGACAACTAATAAATAATCCATCTAAAAATTCAAAAATTCTGGCAAACTATGTAATGAAATTTTATGTGTAAATGTACATTAATATTAAGTATTACAACTCCGTCGTGTACGGTAGTGTATTATTTTGAAAAATTCAGACGTTGGACTCAATATTTGGATTTGAATCGTAAATAATGTTGTTAAAGACAATGCGTACTTTGCACACTCAGAAAACATTTTATTTACAATGTTATTTGACGATGGGAAAAAAAACACGCGACTTGGCTGTAAAAAAAATTTTACACTACCGTAACCATGTGGAAGATCCGATGCAACTGCGAGATTATATAAAACCTTTCATAAACTTCAATTGCACGGATTATACGAATATGATTGACATGAATGATAATTCAGTCATATTCGAACCACCATTTACTTTAAATATTCCTTATGACAATCTAGAACAATATTTAGAAAACAATGATCCACCGCTGCCTGATCCGAAAATTCCGTTACACATGCAAGAGTTTTAGAACAGCATAGAGAAAAAGTTATGTCAGTGACATTAGAAAGCCGTAAAAATTCCCTAGACTTGAAAGCAAAAAAGACTTTCAAAAATAACTCGCTCTCGATTTTTTTTCGTCTTACTGTTGCTTCTATGATTGAACTCAATTAATTTTTTTTCATCTACTTTAATAAGTAAAAAAAAATAAAAAATAAAAAATATTTTTAACAAGCTTTTATTTAACATGTAAAATCAAAGGAATAAAATAAAGTAGTGTAGCAAAAGATTTTTTAGCAAGAAAATTTTGTCAAAACTTCATTAAAATGAATAAAATAAAATAAGTTAAGGCTGTGGAACATACAGCTTTCGTGCTGCTTGGGCGTTGGTTTTGCTTTGATAGCTAAGATAAATACATACGTTTATATGAAGCTGTTCTCATAGGCAATGCTGACGCCACAGAGACACGAACGCTGGTTAACTCTTGCCGTCTTGAGTGCATTGACACTCCCTTAATGTAATTATTCACTTTTTACTAATAAACACATAAAATCCTGTAAAGAAAAAACGAATAAGGACCGCGACGACCAAATGCTTCCATTTTAAAAATGTTTGAATGTTTTCAATCGTAAAATTCAAATTCAAAAACTAAAAACACTTGCTGTCAGAGCATTCATTGTAGCAAACACTTGCGGTACTTGCGTTGCTGTCAAAATGAAACAACGCCAAAGCGACGCGAAAGCTGTATGTAACAGAGCCTTTAAGGTCTCGTTAAAGTAACTAAAAGCCATTTAACGAAAGGAGTTACTCAAACTCTAATGAAAATTACTAACAATTTGTACTAATTTACTTCGTTTTTAAAAAAGTTTGTCGCGCGAATAGCAAACCGGCATTTAAATATCTGCATACATATGTACATATACATACCTAACCAATTACGCATGTACGCTGAATTCGCCGACAAACTTTTTTAAAAACGAAGTTAATTTGTACAAATTGTTAGTAACTTTCATTACAGCTTGAGTAACTCCTTTTTTAGTAACTTTAACGAGACCTTAACTTGTTTTATTTTATTCATTTTAGTGCAGGTTTGACAAAATTTTCTTGCTAAAAAATCTACACTACTTTATTTTATTCCTTTGATTGTACATGTTAAATAAAAGCTTGTTTTAAAAAAATATTTTTTTTTACATTATCTTATTTTGAACTTTTTAGTTTTATTTAATATAACCAGGACATAATATTCTTATTAAGGGCTTCTTTCCATTTAATATAAGCGGCGTAAATCTTTTCGATCATCTGTTTAGGCTGACCAAAACACGTTGAGTCCAGGTAGCGAAAAAATTGTACCATGGAAAAAATGGCGGAAAGTTGGCAACTGTTGAACTGAGAGGAACTGCGCAACTGTGCGTTTCGAGGACAAAAAGAAAACGGTTAGACAATCTTAGTCTTATGAACGCGCCCAATGTACCACGAATTAGGAGCATTATCAGAAATGAATCGGTGTCTTATTTAATTTAAGCATTCAGTTCAAGTACAAACCACACACCAGACAGGTGCTCTACAGAAATTCGTATAGAAATATCCCAAGGCTAGCAGCTGATTTATTCAAACTAATTTCGGGTATTTTATCTTACCAAGGAATTCACAATAGAATCTATCATACCACTGCCTAAAACGATCCTACATACTTATTTGCGCCGGCAAATTACACTTTGCTATCACTAGCAGTAGTGAGCACGCTGTAAAGAAGCGGTTAAGTAGGGATCGCACGATTTGTACATTTGTAAAGATTTGTACATTTTGGCAAGCACAGAGTGGTGTTGTCTAGAAATAATGAGTTCAGCTCAATAACAACTTTCAAACAACACCATTCTGTAACTGGTAAAATGAACAAATCTTGTGATCCCTGCTTTAGATGAAGATAATCATAGGGAGCCCCGAAATTTTAAAATTTAAAGCTAAGTGCATAGTATACATTTACTTTGTATGTTTGTTGTGTATATAAAGATTTTATTTTGTTGCTTAAAATATAAAAGTTCTTTATATGTAAAGTCTATCTTAAACTGAAGCATTTTCATCTAAGCTAAGGGCCCGTTGTTGATTTTGAAATTTTAGCAAAAGTCATTATAAACCATTTATGAGAATGAAAACGAAAACCGTGGAGCGAATGCAATACAAAGCGTTATATTTAATTGACAATAGTCAAACTACATACAACACCCTAAGCCAAGTTGTTGAGGTACCCGTGCCGATGGCTAAATTGTCAGCGGGTGTATATTGAATAGCCGGCCGCGAACGGTCCCCTCCGATGCCCGGGCAAGGTCGGAGGTATAAGTGCCTTCTCTACGTATGCCGGCTCTGCGGACGAGTGACGAACCCTTTCCGTGCATAGTCGTGGGACCAAATATGAACGATCTAGACAACAAACAACCAACACAAACTGAAACCGAAACTAAACTGATGACGAACACTGCAACGAACACTGGACAATCGACTTTGGCACTTCCTTATCGGAACCCGGGCCGCGTCGTTACGGAGTCCGATGAGGACACCCTTCTTGCCTCCAGTCAGGAGACAATCAAAAGTGTTCCTGGTTGTACCAACCATAGTACACCAGAAGCACAAGCAGGAAAACATACCACATATAAGGATGCCAAGCCAGGCATCCCTACTAGCCATGACCTCCCGTCTTCCTCCAAAGCTGCCGGCAGTACCAACCACAGTACAACGACGGCGGGAGCAGGGCGGGAAAAGAAACATAAGAAGTCCCTGAACCAAATCAGAAAAAGCCGCTACCATAGGGCAGTCCACATGCTAAATAAAATATCTAGCAATTCGGCTCCAAGCGGCTCCTATGAGTTGAAGGGGGTCGAATACTACAAAAAGGTGGTTGAGGAATATGAGAGCTCCTTTAAAGAGAGGCAATCTGCAAACCCCAATCCTCCTGAAATAAAGCAAAAGGGCGGATCTCAAAATAGAAATCGTTCCACCAACGACAGCACTACCGGCCGAGAGAGCAAGAAGCCTAAACAGCCTTCTTCATCTGACCCCAACCCGCTGCAACGCCACTTTAGTGACGTTGCCAAAGACAGTCTGTTGATGGCCATAATCGACGAAAACTCGCAGACTCCGATATCTATGCAGGAGCACTGGTGGAGATCGACGTCAAGCTATCGAGTCTCGTTATGGACTACGTCCTCGATAACCCGGCGGGTCCCCACCCGGAGTTTGATTCCTCTGGATCCTTTCGAGGATACAGGGTTATCAGATGCGCGGACCAAGCTTCTTTGGACTTCTTAGCTAAAATAAGCGAAGCATCCGTCGGACTTAAACTAAGGCTGATTACAGCTAAGGACGTCCCTCAGAGGCCACGTGCACGTATCTGGTTACCCCCCATGGAGGAACCAGGCGAGAAACTTCTGAGGTGCCTAAAGCTCGCCAACAAACGCATACCGTGTATAGCAGACTGGCAGCTTATAAGAGTTGAGCAGCCAAATAAAACCAGCCTCTCCAGCCAGACCTCTTCTCTTGGACATCTGCGAAGAATCTATTGAGGCTCTGTCAAAGGCGGACAACAAAATTCGCTTTGGCATCCGCATGGCCATGATGAAGATTTTTGAACACGACAAGGCTCCTGAGAAGACGACACAGAGGAGGTCGACGATGCCAATATGTGCGACAGATAATCTGTCAATCCTTCTCGGAGAGGGAAAGCATCTACGTCAGCCTAATCCACTCTCCATGTACTCTCTTTTATAGTGGTAACACAGGTAAACCGAGAGCATGCATTCTAATCAAAAAAGGTATTAATGCATTTCTCTGTCCAAATTATAGCACAGCAGACTTAATTGTGTAAATCAGAGGGAGCAAATTCTGATAGGATGCGACGCAAACGCGAGGCACAATTTCTGGGGGAGTTCCACGATAAACAGCAGAGGTGAGTCTCTCTTACACTTTATATTAAATCCAAACCTGAGTATATGCAATAAAGGAGAGAGTCCGACCTTTATATTTCCCAGCTCCGAAAGATTTGCGGTATGGGAAGAGGTACCGAACTTAACCTTAGCAACAGATGGTATCGTCATCGATGACTGGAGAGTATCCATCATCTTCCCTATTTCGGAATCCAAGAAGAACAATATGGCCAAAATTTATCAGGCTAACGTCAGGTAACCTAGACAGTAGTAAATCAAAGGAGATTACAACTGCTATAGAACTAGACAACACAGTAGATAAACTGGAAAAAACTCTAGCCATAGCTTTTAAAAAATCCACACCAGTAAGCATCCTTAAGAAAAAATCCCCTCCATCGTGGACGGGGGAGCTTAGGGAGCACAGGTAAAATCTCAGAAAAATCTTTAACGAGTGCTACAGAACAAAACTACGGCAGCCATACAAAGATAAATTAAGGCAGTACAAAACATTTTTAAAGAAAGCTAAAGAGGACTTTTGGCAGTCCTATTGCACATCCATTGAGAACTTTAGAGATTCCGCCAGACTAATCCAAGTTTTATCTAAGAAACACACCAACCCCAACCAGGACGGGAGAGGACGGTGCATGGACCAGGACAGCGGACGAATCACTACAGACTCTCATAAATACACCCTTTCCTGGCTGCGAAAACATGGCCTCATACAAATCGTCAACAACTCTCAAAATAGTTACTCGACTCAATCGTAGACAAGGAAAAAATTAAGTTCGCTATAAATAAATTCTCCCCATACAAATCCCCTGGCCCAGATGGCATCATTCCGATAATGCTCCAGAAATTACAGGAACCTATGGTATCCTGGCTGGAAAAGGTCTACAAAGCCAGTATCAGCTTGACATACATTCCGAAAAGCTGGAAAAGAGTCAAAGTTGTCTTCATTCCCAAACCGGGAAGAAGAAATCACGAAAAAGCAAAAGACTTCCGACCAATAAGTCTTACATCTTTCCTGCTAAAGGAACTGGAAAGACTTTTAGACCCACATATTAGGCTTTTTCTAGGAAATTCCAAACTTTCCAAGGCTCAACATGCATACATTAAGGGCAGGTCAACTGAAACTGCCCTTCATGAAGTCGTGGGCACCATAGACAAATCACTCCATTACAAGCAGTACACTTTGGCGGCATTCCTCGACATAGAGAGGGCCTTCAATAACATAACAGTCGAAGCACTTGTTCGATCTCTTGTGAAGGTGGGAATATCTGACCACATATGCGAGTGGATCGAACAAATGCTCATAAACAGAGTCATAATTTCGACCATTGGTTCAGTAACGCTATCCCGATATGCAAATAGAGGCACTCCCCAAGGGGGAGTTCTGTCTCCGCTACTATGGGTGGTAGTACTGAACTACTGGATCTAAACAAAGGTGGAGTGAAAGTAGTAACATATGCAGATGATGTAGTGGTGGGCGGTATCAGGTCTCTTACCCTCAACGATTAGTGAAATCCTAGAGCGGCTTTGCTCCGGCTAAACACCTGGGCTACAAAAAGTGGACTGGGTGTCAACCCTAGCAAGACGGAACTGATGCTGTACACCAATAAAACAAAAATACCACAACTCAGGAACGTCTCTCACATTGTCCTCCGAGGCTAAATACTTGGATGTTGTATTAGATACCAAGCTGAGCTGGAAGTCAAATATAGAGAGGCGGGTTGAGAGAGCCTACACAGCTTTTTCTACATGTAAAATAATATTCAGTAGGAACTGGGGATTGAAGCCAAAGCTTGGCCTCTGGATGTACACGGCTATCATACGACCAATACTAACGTAAACGGCGTTAGTTTGGTGGCCAGCACTAGAAAAACAATACAACGTCAGGGAATTAGGCAGTATACAAAGAGCAGCTTGTGTAGGTGCTACAGGGGCAATTAAGTCGTGTTCACCTCTCTTTCCTAGCATCTACCAAGCGGAAGTACTGGGCATCGAAAGGGCCTGTAAAGCATACATTTTTTCAGATAGCAAAGCGGCACTTCTGGCATTTGCCTCACCGGTAACAAAATCCAAAATAGTCAGAGATTGCAAATGTGCGTTAAGTTCGGCGGCCGAGTTAATAGACATCACTCTCATCTGGGTTCTCGGCCATAGGAACATACACGGTAATAAGAGGGCTGACGAGTTGGCTAAGGCCGGAGCATCATTGGATGAATCCGAAGTCCACTCAGACTCATCAAAAGCGAACTGCATCTGCAATTCACACGTATGGTTGATACACGTTGGAACAACCTTCAAACCTGCAAAACTGCGAGGTACATATGGCCGCACTATGACAAGCCAAAGACAGAAGAACTTCTCAAGATATAGTCAAATTAATAGCCACGATAACGGGACATTGGCCCATTGGTGAACATGCAGCTAGAATGGGCCTTGCGTATAACCCTCGGTGCCGTAGCTGTGATCTTGTGTTAAGTAAGGAAACGATCCTTCACTATCTTTGCGAGTGCTCAGCATTGGCACAAATAAGGCAGATCACAATCGGCAGTTTTTCCATCCAAAATTGTGCGGAAATTTCCAAATTCACCATTACGTACCTAAATAGATTCATCGGAAAATCCAAATGGTTTGACGAACCCAACGAATCATGAAAGCAGATAAAATCAGGGGTCTCAGAGAAATCGTATCAAAATGGTGCTTTCAGCACTAATTGGGACCTGGGAGCATACCCAGGCAACGTTTCTACCAACCAACCAACCAAACTACATAACACAGACCTAAAATTTCTACAGAGAAAGCATAAATTTAAGATCGAAGTTAAGTGGTCGTTATTCATACATCCACATTCATACATATATTACCCTTCATATCAATTCAGGTCTATTACATGCGCCCCACGCTTTTCATTTTGAATCCTAAAATGGTTTATAATGACTGCTGCTAAAATTTCAAAATCAAAGGTTATCTATACAAATTCTGGGACTAAGAAATATTATTTTCTACTTTTTAGTCCACTTATAAAAGCGTTGTATATTAAAAAGTTGTATTTTTTTATTTATTTTCTAATTTTTAGTCTTGTCTGTAAAAAATTATGCAATAGATATTAAAATACTTAAACTTGCAGTGAAAGAGAACAGAGTCTTCTGTTGTTGTTTGCTCACGTTTAGTATAAACATACATATGTACATACATACATAAAGCAGCAGTTAATTTCATTTAAAGAAATGGCGTGTCGTCCATTTCCGCTGTAGCGTAAGTAAATAGTGCATATATTTAGCCGCAATATTTAACTTCTTCTGGCGGGGCGACATCTAGAGTCTTCTAATTGTATCTCCTTGATATGGTGCCTACAACGAGGTTCATATCTAGATTAGGTTGATATCTAGAATTTGCCATAAATAGCTTTGCTGCATTTATAGCATAAATGGTGGTCGTACATACAACATTGCAAGTTGAGAAAAGCGTTGTAAAAAGCTGTTAAGGGAAGATCACACGGTTTGTACATCTGTACGGATTTGTACATTTTGGCAGTGGCAGCAACATATGTACACATGTACGCTCTAAAAACTAGTGATGGAGAACTATCGATGGGGTTATCGACAGTATCGATGGCTTCATATTGCCGCCACTATCGAATTTTTCTTAGCACTATCGATAGTTATTTATTTTGTTCACATTGCTAGAAATGGACTATAAAAGACACATATAACATGCTTTATACATGAAATACAATAAATATTTTGAATTTTACATTTAACATCTAACTCACATTTAACAATAATAACATTTATATCACAAAAAAAAATTTTGTATATATTAACACCCATCAATTGTTTTGTTTCTGCTTTTTCCATTCCTACTTTGAATAACAGCTGTGTAAGCGCTGTTTGTGTTGTCCACCTCTTCTTTGAAATTCATCGTGTTGTTAAGCTGCTGCTGTATGCGTGTCCAGTGGCATTCGTCTTCTTTCTACATCTAAGATCATCATATTCGCAAAGTCAGCTGTGTGTTCGTTGTTAGTCAGGTGTTGAGCCAATACTGTTGTCATCTTTTTTTTTTGGCTTCCATTTCGTGCTCATGGATTCTCATGCTTAGCGCTCTTTTCGTAGTGCCAATGTAGCATTTATTACGGCTTTCGTTTCCTTTACCTTTGCAATTTATTTGATACACTACATTGTTTTGTTGTTCCTTCTGAACTTTGTCTTTTGTTTTTGTAAAGATTCAATGCAGTGTATTATGAGGTTTGTGAGCGTATCTAATTTCTTGTTTTCAATTATTCTACGTAGTGTTTGCTTGTTTGTTAGCCCTGGTATGTATGTTACGCCTATCTACTTTTTTTCTGTGGGATTTTGGCGTGGAGTTTTGTTGATTGTTCCCCCATTAGCCTTTCTATTAAGTAGCGCGGGTAGCTATTGTTGAAAAGTATATCGCGTATTTTATTGTTGTTTTCTCTGTTAAACCTTGTGTCGCTTATGCTACGTATTTTTCGTATGAGGCTATTGGCAGTGTTAATTTTTTATCTCCAGGGGTGATTAAAGTGATAGTTAACTATTCTGCCCGATGCAATTGATTTCGCATACCAATTAAAAATTAAGTTGTGTGCGTAACGATGTATTTCTATATCTAGGAAGGCTATTTTGTTGTTATATTCTTTCTCCGTACTGAATTGTATCTTGGTATGCTGTGTATTTAATGTCGTCAGTATATCTTCCAGGTCTTTGATTTTAACTATTTCTAATATATCATCTACATATTTGTCTATGTATTTAATATATACTAGAGTGCCAGTTACTGTCGAAATTCGACAGTTTTTTTAGTTTTAGGAGCCGATAAGCTTATATAACATTGAAATTTCGATAAATCGATATATTTTGAAAATTCCATAAACTTCGATTCGTTGAACCAACCAATTTCAGTACATCTATAATTATCGATATCTCTGTAAGTTGAAAGAACTCCAGGCATTACTACAACTCGATAAATTTCGTTAAGTCTATAAATAATGATAATTCAATAAATATCGATAACTTGATACATTTCTTTAACTTGACCAATTTCGATAATCCCATATGTTTTTATAGCTCGATAACTCTCCGTAAATTTCGACAACAAAGTTTCTGTGTCTATAAATTTCGACAACTCAGTAAAAATTGATCAGTTTGAATAATTCGTTACGTTGCGATAACTTAATAAGCATGGATAAATTTCGATAATTATAAACGTCGATGATTCGATAAATTTCAGTAACCTTTATGGCTGATTTTATTTCGATTCCTATCGGAAAATTTCAATTCAGCTACCTTAATTCTTATGTATATCTCATTGTCTCCATTTTCGCCTTTATCTCCATTTTCGTCTTTATCTTCACTTTTGCCTTCTTTTTTTGTCTTCACCGTTATCACTTATTTCTTCACATTCATACTTATCTTTATTTGCAAATTGAACAGGTTGCAAAAACCACCATACACAAATATAGAAATTTTTAACGACGATTTTCAACCAATTTCGAAACTATAAAAACTCTCCTCATCTACATAAAATTACCTTTCTAACGGTGTTTTTGGTTTTGAAATCGGTAAATTTACCTTGGTCTTCATATTTGTTTGTATCTTTCACATCTTTGCTTTTATCCTTTTCTTCATCTATTCACTTAGGTGAGATGAGGTGCGATGACGTGATAAGATGTGACGTGATTTTATATGTTGTGAGAGGATGTGATGTGAAGGATGTCATGTCATATGCTGTTATATCCTGTGATGTCATGTCATATGATGTCATACCATATGATGTCATATCATGTGATGCCACGTCATGTAATGCCATGTCATGATCATACGATGCCATATAATGTGATGTCATATCATATGATGTCATGTCACGTGATATCGTGTGATGTGATATCATATTATGTGATGTAATATCATGTGATATAATGTGATGTGATGTTATGTAATGTGATCAAATTCCATGTTCCGATTATTATATCGCTAACCTTGTCGATAACTGTGTCGATAAAAATACCGATAACAATATCCATAAACATATAGAAAAATATAACGATTGCAAAATCGATTGATTCATCGATAAATATCACAATCATCAGTATCGATTATTATACATATTAATATCAATTACTAAATCCATAACAAAATCATTTATTTAATAGATTATTATACCGATAACAATATCCATTATTGTATCGATAACAATATTGATTATTATATCGATAACAATATCGATTATTATATCGATAACAATATCTATTACAATAGCGGTTATTTAATCAATAACAGTATCGATAATAATATCGATTACTATATCGAGTTTAAATATCCTCATCCTTTTCTTCATA
>NW_016157543.1:0-45522 GCF_001687245.7 Rhagoletis zephyria
TGATTTGTATCTTCAAATTATGAAAAAAGTATCTGTGAAGTGCAGAACATACGCGTATTAAAACGAAAAAATCTACAACCTAGGGTTTGTTTAATGTAAACCAAAGTGTGGTTAATATTACCACATCATTGTTGAAAATATCAACCAGGGCATTGTTAATATTAACCAAAAATCACGTTGATTCATTTTCAAGTTTGAATTTGGTAATATTAACCAATTTTTGGTTGATTTTTTTTCAGTGTATGCATAGTATTTCGGTGGACAAGCTTGACCTTAATATGAGCCCTTTGTAACAGGGCTTCGGCGCGAAAGTTTTTTTTCTTCGCTCCGCTCTAGCTCCACTCCTGTATTTTATATCGCTCCGAAAAAAAATTGCCAAGTTAATTAAATAGGGAAATTTTTTTAACATGGTTGTTTTCAGGGACAAAAAAATTTCAATTGAAGTAAATTTATTAACAGAAATATTGTTTTTTATTTTTATTTAGCTTGAGGACGTTATTAAAGAAAATTTTTGTGGAAAAACAACAACAAAATGTTGAAAAATTTTTTTTAAGGAGCTAAGGGGCTAATGATTTTTTTTAGCTCTTTGCTTCATCACCGCTCCAGCTAAAATCCTTTGCTCCTTAGCTCCTTGCTTCTTTGGTCCGCTCCGCTCCGTGGCCCTGCTTTGTAATCCTTAACCCTGGCAACCCAAAATACTGCTACTTAGTAGACTTTTCCCTAATGCTTAAGGGATCCAGTGCAGCGAATTAGATTGCCTTGGTTTACTACCATTCTGCGTCCTAAGTTTACCCACTCAGTAATTATAAGTCACAAAGAAGACCAACTGAATCCACAAAATGGTTCCGAATCCACCAGTGCAGAAGCAGTAACCTTCCCTTGTTAGTGCGCCAGCAACCTTGTGTCACTTTATTCCTCGCTACAAAGAGGTCAGCCATGTATTTATTTATGACATCCATCAGTTTGATGTTAAGTGAGGTTAAACTCGCATAGACCTTTTGGTACCTAACGATACCAAAGAGAGATCGAACTTGTAGTATAGAATGCCAACACTTTTAGCGAACCTAAGGAGGTCTTGGTGTCCATTTTTTTTAGTGATATTCTCCAACTAACCAAAGTAAGTAGCTCCTGTGTTCTCTTCTGCGCTTAAGCCAAAATCTCGTACGCTTAAAACAATTAGCTTTGATCGATAACATCAAATACAGTACAAAGTGTTAACCCAAATTGTAACTGAAGAAGAAGTTGGCACAAATTGTTTCGAAATCAAAATCGCATTGTGATCTTTGCCAAAGTTTTAGCAATAAGAAGGAAAGAAGTATATTTACATTGGTATATGTATGCAAGTGAAAAGCGCTATAAATCATTCGATTTTTATTTGCAACTACTCAAACACATTAGCGAACTTAAAAGCGTAAGAGACAAAATGAAGGATATCGCATGTCCTAGAATAGTTAGGTTCAAGCACAATGAGACGAGGAAGGATTGTACGAAAGCGGGCAATTAGATAAATTTGTTGAACAGTTTGCACTATTTCCTGTCGCCTTCGGCCAAAAAAATAGGAAACAAAAACTTGATGCAATAAAAATATATCCGGCAACTATCAAAGCTTTTGGTAGTTTACAACATTCTTCAATTAAAAAGTTAATGAAATTACGCCATTTTCAATCACTAGGCAATACAAAATTCAACAAAGTGTGCGCAAAACACAAAAAAGCAAAAATTACAAAAGCATTGTAGATATGCACGATATACATATACACATGTATGTATGTATGTATGTAGATTGAATATATGTATGTAAATACGCACGTACTGCATGTAGTATAATATAATAAATGGAATAAAATGCAATAAAAACACTTTATTATCCACTATCGAAATCAACACGTGGAACATATGTACATACATACGTACATATGTATGTACCTACGAGTACATAAATATATTGCAAGCACATATTTATTTTCATTTAGTTTTCTCATTTATTTGACCGCACGCCGAATTGAAAATCGCTGAAATGTTAATAAAAACACACACACAATCACGCGTTAAAAGAGGAAAAAAACAAACAAGTAAGGAAAGTGCTGTCTTCGGCTTCATACCTCTCATGAAATGCAGAAAATTACTAAAATTTCGAATTAGTTTAAAATAAAGCAGAAAAATCAATTAAAAATTGACACTAATACAAATGCCATACATATACATGAGGAGAAAGTGCCTCCTAAATATATTCTTTAATAAAGGTAAGGTTGAGTATGTAGTTAGAAGAAGAAAGGGATAAAGGCGAAAATTAAAATAAAGGTTAAGAAACGTCAACATAAAGACAAAGAGGTAGGTGAATTAAAAAACGTATTCTAATGTCCAAGGTGGGGGTTAATTTTAGGTAGACGAAGAAAAGAATGGAGAATAAAGGTAAAAATTATTAGATAAATATAAATGCTAACATCAATATAAAATAAAGATAAAAAACGATAGAGAAAAATATAGATAAATAAAAAGATAACACTGAATAATGTGACAGGTTATATTATGTTATCGTATGTTGTGTTACGTAATGCTATGGTACGTTATGCTATGTTATCTTATGCTTTTCATGATTTTTATATTATGTTTTTGAACGCATTCCTCCTTAACTCTAAACAGCTCACTTGAACTCACCTCAAATCTCCTCCCTCATCTGCCCTCAACTAACCTGATATCTACTCGTTCTCAGTTCACCTCAAATCACTTTAGATCACCGCATCCCAACTCACCTCATTTCACATTAACTCACCTGACTTCAAATCACCTCAACTCACCTTAACTTATCTAAACTAATCTCACCTGTACTCACTCCAATTCACTTAACCTTGATTTTTCACTTAACCTTGAATTTAGCTCAACTCACCTCTACTCACTTTAATTTTAGTTTCATTAATTTAATCATTATGATTTCATTGTGAACTTATGATAAGCAAACGGAGTACTAAATTTCAGGTCTTTAGTCATAGTATAAATGGTAGAGCTGTATCACAAAAAATCCTATCTGAACAATCAGTGGTATGGGGGTTACACCTTATAGATCCCCGATCTTGATGATTTTCTCACTAGGCCTTTTACGATTGATAAGTATATATGTAAGTAAAAAAAAATTCAGGGTTATAGCTAACTAAAGGAATGAGTTATATCACAAAATGCTCATATCTGAACAATTAAATAGCTGTATGGAAGTTATACCTTATATAGCGCCAATCTTAAAGATTTTCTCATTAAACTTTGTATGATTGATTATTAAATAAATCTAAAAATTGTATGGGTTTAGCATTCAAAATGAATAAGTGAAAGTAGTGCAAAATTCTATACTCTTAGCTGTGGAAGAGTTATAATAAAAAATCTCATATCTGCACAAACAGTTATATGGCAGCTATATGTTGTAGTGATCTCATTTTACCGGTTATGACAAATTTCAATCGAATATCTCGAAAACTGAAGGACTACCTTGCGTTCAAACAGACATACGGATGACGTTATGATCATTTTAGTATACCTTTTCATGGGCCTATCTCTTCTTCTTCTTCTGGTACTTACAAACATCGGACCAAAATTATAATACCATTTCATGTTCATGAAAGGTATAAAACCCAAATACAAAATAACTATGCGATACAATCATGCAACTACTTATGTACATCCACACACTTTCTGACAACTTTTACACTACGCTCTATAAAGACCCTGCAGGGAAAACTCCCGCTTGTCAAATTTCTAGTTCAGTACTAGTTCTTTATCGCCAAAAACCAACCATTCTGATAGTAACTAGATTCTCATCAGTCCAAAAGCAGCGAAATATAGTAAGTACTCTTAAAAAACTATTTTATTTTACTTTTTAAAACTATGTACATATCGCTAGCTTAGAGGGAGATTGGAAAAGTCCTTTTTCAAAAAAAAATATATTTTGTTGTAAGAAAAGCTCAAAATGTTTACATTCAGTGATACGCAAATTTGCTACGTCCCAAATAGTCACAGAAAATATGATAAGGATCCAAAAAATTTTCATTTGATATCTATACCTAAAGTGAAGACTTTAGAACTGGTTTGGAACTTTGTGATGAAGAGTGAACAGGATTACATCTGTCGAATTTAGAACTTATGCGGAAGAAAAAGGGATGCAGCCGAGAGCAATACATAGACACCTCGTATGACGTCGCAATGTTAAAGCACGCCAGTTACTAGCATGCAAAAGAGAATTAACCTGCGCTAGTCATGGTTCTAAATTCTCAAGTTCCGAACCAGGTCGGCACTAGTGCGTTTCCCTACAGGGGTTGTACAAACTTACATATGTACATATGTGTATACGCATGTGCGCCCTATTCAATATTGTTATTCAACGCAGTTATCCTGTTTGCGCTTGTAACTGACTGGCAGTAAAATCCAATCGATACAAGCCAGTTTTACACATATTTTTCAATCAAAGTGCTTAACAATGTGTTTTTTTTCGGAAAAGTGCCTCAGCATAGCCAGAGTTGGGCGGGCAGTACTGTATGTACATATGTGTGAGGTAATGAAAACTTTGCAATGTGCATAAGTTCGTAAATAGAGCAAATACCGAATAATATACACATGTACACATGTACACATGTATAGTAATGAATTCGGCCGCCCATTAACGCATAAATTGGGTAGTAGTTGCTTGCTGACGGGTGTGTAGGTACATTCGGCTAGTGCAGGGAAAAGTTTGAACTTTATTTGAATCATGGAAAACTGAACAATATGATGAGCTCGACTATGCGACTAAATATTTTGCAGGCATCGCACATTTCTTGGCGTTTTAGAGAGTAGTAATTTCAGTTACAACTTCTATTAAAAAGATCCCTCTTTAACAATTATTTTTTTACTTTTATTTAATTACTCTTTAAATTACAGTTATTTCTGACTTTCATTTTATAAATCCAAAGTAACAATTATTTTGATTTTTACCTAAATAATCTGCGTATAACAGTTATTTTTGATTTTTAAATTATATGTCTCAGATAACAGTTATCGAAAGCTTTTATTTATAAAAGTCGTAAATAAAAATTAGTCACTGACCTTTATTTTTTCATCATACTCATACAAGTCATTTGTAAAAGTCGTAGTAAACTTTTGTTTCCCAACACTTTCTTAACTGCGAAAAATGTTAATGGCTTTTATACGAATGATTTAATAAATAAAAGTCACTGACTGTTTTTTATTGATGACTTTTATAAATTAAAATCTTCAATAACTGTTATCTAAGACATATAATATAAAAATCAAAAATAATTGTTATTTTGGATTTATAATATAAAAATCTAAAATAATTGTTATATTTTATTTTGCATACAAATTGCAAATGTAAATTTATTTTCAAATTGGAGTCTCGGTGAAAAAATAAATCGATTGATATGTATCACTTAGTTGTAGAACATTTCCTTCATAGTGAATTTTTCCATGAGATTTTTCATCAATAACTGTTATGTTCGGTCCCGGGTAATTTACGAATTATGGCAAAATCAGAATAATTGTAGCAAAATTCACAAATTTACACCAAGTTATACACCAGTGTGCTACTTGAGATTGTTCTACATAAATTAAGTGGATGATTGGAAATACATAGATCGTGGTTTGTGAAACTTTACCAAGGTTACCTAAATGTAGCCGTATCGACTTATTTTGTTGCAAGCTCGTGCGTCATTGACGGTTCACTCAAAATGTATTTCAGATTGGCAACAAATCAACAACAAAAAAAGCCAATTAGTACTAACTTCTGAAAGAAATTTAGTAGTACTTGTATCTCGGAAAATTGAGAAATAAATAGTTAGATGATCGTTCAGGGAGAGAAGTTGATGAAGTGAATTGAAATATTGAGGCTTGCTGTACTCATGTGTTGAAAAAGGCTAGTATGAATACCGTCCGAGTTGTGTTTGAACTTGCGTCATAAGTTCGCTGAGTACGAGGTCCTTCCACACATCAATTGAAAAATATAAACAACTACGCTTATTTAAAAATATTGCTTAGCATTGAACGCCTTATAACAAGCCCTCAACACATTCATTTGCGCTCTACATTCGCGTACATATCTACCCGTAAGTATGTATACATTTATGGCCCGCAGCCATGTGTTAGGAAAGTGGCACGGAAATGTCAACAATAACAAGTGACGCGCGAAGATTTAGCAGCGCACAGTGTTTAAGTTAATGAAATCAATGGTCAAAAAATATTTTCTTTTATTTTGGTAGAAATATTTTAAAATTCACAGGGATTTGAAAACTAGTTCGGATAGATGCAAAGATGTAATAATACATATTTGCTATGGGAAAAAATATAAAATAAAAATATCTAAGCACATTAAAAACCCGCCCTAGAGAGTGTGGTATGTACTGATACCAAATCATGAAACTATAACCAAATCATGTGTTGAAAGAAACATATTTTTAGTTGACCTAACTAAAGTCTTTCCCCAGTGTATCTCTTTATTTGACAAGGAAACAGTCCGCCCGAGGCTCTTGGCGGCCTAAGAGGCACCTCTAGTAAGAAATTTTAAATGGAGCTGTCTCTATTTCAAATAGAGTTGACAAAGAAGTCCTGACTATGAAATCATGTAGTCTTGAGTCATAAATTCGGAGCTCCCCAAAAGAGAAACTTAGTGTCTTACAAGGTGACAGGTAACATGATCAACGGAAATAAAGTCAATTGACATTATTACCTTTTCAAAAGTGAAATAAAGACAACAGCAATTTGGAAATAAAGTAAATGATGCTATTTCCTCATTTAAATGGAAAACAATTACAATGCTTAAAGTATGTCGATTCAAAGAAAAAAAATTTGTTCTTGCCGCCGCAAAGCTACGAAAATTTAATGTTTGAAAGAGTAATAATGCCAATGGATTTTAAGCCTCTGCACGCTCAGTCACTGCCTACTACGCATGCGTGCTTGCAAATGTTTAGCTTGAGCAAATAAAATACAATTGTTGCTTTCAAATAACACAATCTTTTTCGAACACTTTCCAGATACGAAAATTGATAATAACGGTAGAAGCCTGTCGGGGTAAACCTCTAATACATACATACTGCATGGCAGACGAGCTCGCGAGAAGGGGAACCACCTTATCTGACGTCATCTTTCTACCTGGAAATCGTGCCTTAAAACACACTTCGTCGAGAAGGCAAATAAAAGTTGGTCCGAAGAACACATGTAGGGTGACCCGAAAAATCTGGTCCAGCTTCGTGAATAGATTACACCTCGTAGGAATATCACTGAATGCGGTGTATTGATTCGGATGATTTAAAGGCCATTGAAAGGCAAGCAGGGCGTTTGGGGCTCTCCAACCAGAAATATTGCGGCATCTGAATGTAAAAAAAAAAACTGATTTAAAATCGAAATATATCTATTACTTTTGAGATATCCTGAGAAAAAATTAGTTGCAATTTGAAGGAAAATGTTGAAAACCGTAATGGCTTCGGAAACACTGTGCGTCAGAAAAAGGATAAATCCTCCAGGATGCTTCATGTTCTTCGGCTAGATCACTAGCTAAACTAGATTAACTAATGGTTTTTATTATAAGAAATAGTCAAGAAGGGTTTCTTCTCATAAATAATCGTTGCCTACAATCGTCACATATTTGATTTTATTGAATTAATGATCAATTTATTGCAAAAATGGTTGTTGCGCAACTTCCTCTTCCTCCGTTAATTCGAACATGAAGCCACACACATCCACACTACTAAACACTGCACAAACAAAGGAAACAACAAACTTTCATAGATTCTATAAATAATCTAAAGCGTAGAAGTGTGCCAACGCTTACGCCCCGTAGGCTCCAGAGGATGTGTATCAGGCAACAAATTACGCGAGACTCGAAGTAAGAGCATAGAGCAAAAAACAGCTTTGCAATGCCACAACTACGTACGTACAAACATACACACTAGGGTGGAACACTCTCCATAAAAAAAAAAAAATTGGTTCCTATCGCATTTATGAAAGGACTTATGCCAAAATACTTAGTTCGAATAAATATATATATAAGATTTACGTGAGCTGAATCGATTTGAAACTACCCACAAAAATTTCTCCATATTGATTTCGTTGATACAATTTTTAAAAATTTTTTTGTAGACTTTTGAAGTTTAAACTCTTCTGTCTGGGGTGATTAAAAAAAATAGATTTTCAAAAAACCTTTTTATTATAAAAAACTCCCATTTGAAGGTATTTTTAAAATAGTCCAGCTCGCGTAAATCTTAATATTTTTTCTTTTGTTGGAAACTGTAATTTTTCTTTTTTTTTGGTGAGGCATCCTAATGCACACACGTATATATGTAAATACTCAAATACTTATCGCGTGTGTTCAACGGCGAATGTGTGTGTAATATTGTAGCTGCGTGTGTGCATTAAACTTGCGGCCAATGATTGAGGGGAGGCCGCTTTTCGCTTTTCCAAAGGGATGCAGTTCATTTCCACGAAAAGATTTAAGTGCCAAATGTGGTTATATGGTTTTCTGGGTTATGTGGTATGGCACAGCCACAATTCTTGTTACACTTTCGGTGCCGAATGTGGTGTGTGTGAATTCATGCGGCAGCAACACAGCGTACAGGCAAGGCGTCTGGAGTGTTGCAGGCTTTCTCATTGCATCCGCAGCAACATAGCATAACGCCGGAAATGTTTGTTTGTTTGTTTTTGTTTCTTCTTGTTTGTACTATGTTTGTACGAGTATACATATTTCTATGTATGTATGTATGTATAGTAAGTAGGTGGATATGAGTATTTGGAAAAACCAACCAGTCAGCCACTTTAATTAAAAAGTGAGCAGCGTTGCTGTCAAGCATAGCACAGCACCAGCACAGCACCAGCACAGCGTCCAGAGCATCCATCGCGCACACCTCCCGGCTCGTTTACGAGAACACTGGCATGACGGGCCCGGTGCAGAGGTGTAGCGGTGTTTCTGCAACCGGAAAGTTATTCAAGAGCCCAGCGCGGCAGTGTGTTGTGTGAACATACATACATACATACATACGCGTAGATGTATGGAGCAAAGAAAATTGCAACGAAGCAAAGGGAAGCCAAATGTACTTTTCATTGCTACTTTGAAGGGATCTGGCAGGCGGGAGAGAGCGTTACTGTGGCACCACATGCATTTAAGCGCTTGGTTGACCAGCACTACACATTTATTCAGTGGATTATTGCCATTCTTAAACACTATTGTTTTTGCAACTTTTCGCATCTTTGTAATATTTCTCATAGTTGTTTCATGCCGTTCCCTTTAACGTTGCTTGCAAAGTTTAACATTTGTTTGCGGTTAAGTATACATGGCATGTAATTTCTTCTTTTTTTTTTTAGGTAAATAAAGTTATGAAACCATTAAATGAGCATCTGCAATAATTTCCTTGGTATCATTAAATATAGTCCGTCATTTATGGCGGCATAGTTTTTCAGAAAATTGTTTTCCAGCGCAGAAAGTTATTAGCCAAAGCAGTGGGTGGTGATGGGATTTTTCCAGCGCTACTACAAAGAAGTAGTGTGGACTTCATTGATCCCCTGATATGTCTATTGAGGGCTGGTTATTGTGCTAAATCGGGTAATAGGCCACTTGGCTAAGCTAAATCGTATAGATCTATTAGCCTAACCTCCTTTACTCTCAATCTGGGCTATAATGCGGGTGGGTTACGACTTCCCATGGGCCACAGACTTAAACCCAGGGTCGCCAGCCATACGTACATACAGATAGTTCTAAGCTTAACAAAACTGTGTGACTTTACCTCTCTATTTGCATATTATTGATATAATTTTGCTCTGCATCTTAATACACCGCAGGGTCTCTTCGCCTGGTTGGGCCATCGAATGTAGTCAAATACGTGCACGTCGCCTTCTTGGAATATACTTGGCTGAGATCAGCATGAGCTTTAAGCCGGTCCGCATATTTGACAAAACCCGGTATCCACGTAGGGAATTCAACAAGTCAAACTCTATGTGAGGACCTTCGAGGTTTATATATATATATATATAATCCATTACGAGGCTCAACAGACTTTCGTCAATCTTCACCCACCTCTGCCACACTGCTGGGGATTAAAGTAGCGATTCTTCGAGTGTACTTTGGGCTTCGCATCACTTTCTCACTCAGTTTTTTTTAGCGTTTGCCTCATGGCCGCCTCCGTGCTGAGAGTGTTCCGCTTTTTGCTTTCAATAGTCTCCATTTTGACAGTGCGTTCACTCGATATTTTTTCGCACTCTTCCACTATTTGCATATACCGTGCCGTATTTTCTTCAACACGTTCATGTACGGTACCGGCTGCTGCATTCCGGTCTATGTTCTCAAGCATTTACAAGACCTTCTGATACTTCTGCCTCATCACAATGCCCGAGGTGTTTTTTTCTATATCACTCCAAATTGTTGTGTGCGTCTTGATGTTGTAAGACAATGTTAAAAAAAAATATATATTTTGGTGTTGCTCGGAGCTAGCAGTCAGTACGCACCTGTATCTACTTGGCTACTACTACATTTTTATTCTCTATCAGTGGCTTTAAATCATAAACATTTTTATTTGCACTTATTTAGAAAAAAGTGCAAATACTTAGATGCATAAATTACGTACGAAAATATTAGTGCTTAAAAAGAAAATCCTTTAAAAAAAGAAGAAATGAACGTTAAAACACAAAAAAACTTCGCAACATAGAGTAATAAAAAAGTTTTGCTAAAAGCGATACGCCGCACTCAAAAACCATTAAACCGTTCAAAGCTTGAAAATATTTAGTCCTTCGCGAGCAAAGGATTTCACACACAACATAACACTGAAAGCATCGCCTAATATTGCAGTGAATACAATATTTCCTTTGCCTCCGCTAAGGCAACACTTTACATACTTGCATATATCCATAGCAGAAAGCATGCAAAGGACTTCCATAAGTACCTACTACGTTATGTGGACTATTTGATTGTTGGCAAATGCACATTCGGGTAGGTTATTAAAAACTATTTCAACCGCGTACGAATGTTAAAAGTGTTGGCCGATTGTACGTACCCTGCAGTGAAAAGCTAAACCAGTTAGAAAAAATACTAGTTCATTAACTATTATGTGCCTACCAGTTCGACAATTTCGAAGAACTTAGGCGATCAGCGACATCTGCCTTTGAATTGCCAAAGCCAAAAATAAAACGCAATGAATTGCTTTTCTTAAAAATGTCGGCTGTGGCGTCACGTGAAGACTCCTGGTTCTGGTTCTGCAATCGCAGGTTCGAGGCCGCTTGGAGGTGGTTAAGATTTTTAAAGTTAAATAAATGTAAGTAAAAATAATTTATTCAGTTTATAAATAAATAACAAATTTGAAAATCTAATTGCATTGCCTAAAAGCATTTAGGAAGAAATATAAAAACAAAGAAATTAAACAAAAATTTTTTGTTATTAAATTTAAAAATTACAATAAACAGCATAAACAAAAAAATAAATTTATAAAAAAATAAAAATAAAATAAAAAATAGAAAAAAAAAAAGTTTCCCTGCGCCAGGATTCGAACCTGGGACTTCAGGCTAACCATGCGAGTGCTCTGCTCAGTCGGCCATTGTGACTGCTGGAGCGTCGCGAGCAAAAANTGACATCTCGTAGGACATCGCAATGTTAAAAATACCAGTCGCTAACATTGAAAAAGGATAGAACGTGAACTAGTTCGGCTGAAACGCAAACCGGTAGAATTCTAGTTCACAACTAGTAGCTTTCCCTGCAGGGTATATATAAAAGTGATGGTATGCAATACTTGCAAACATACATACAGTATGCAGGCAACAGCTCTTGCTGCAGCAATATGAAATGAGTGGCTGTTGAAAAGTTGAGGAATATACAGCCATCAATGCCAACACTCGAAACTATTGTTGCCATTTTTATAGTTTTGATTTTTATTTTGAGAAAAAAAAAATTACAATTCCATATGCGCCAGAAGCCAGAATTTTTTGCTATTTTGAAAGGTACAACTAGAAATGCAGCTTTTTAGCGGTGGTGTTTATTGGATTTGAGGATATGTGGCATTAGAAGAGTCTTACATGCATAAACATTAAAAAATTGTTACAAATACCGAAAACCTTCAACCTTAGGACTTAAATTTTTAATGAAGTTGTTGTTCGCTTTGGAAGAAAAATTTCAATTCAAGAAGTGAAGAGTCAAAGAGATTACATAATGTTGTTGCTTTTGCAACAGCTTACCGATGAGTAACTGATAAATCTGGAGCTCGAGCTCTTTCCATGGAATCAAACGACTTTTAAAGGAATGAATAGTTTAACGCATTAAAAATTTTTGAATTCGTTAGATACATACTTTGGGATTCATTCTGGAATTGGTCCACAATACGGATCTCACGAGGCAACGAGGACATCGTAGAAGAGAGGGTTAGGCTTCTTTTAGCGAAGAAAAGAGAAAGATCGGAGATATAGCCGTTTACTTTTAAGCACAGGTCACCAACTCCATTGCTGGACACGAATATCGGACAATCACATTACACATTGGATAATGAAAACTACCTCCGGTGGTTGGAGAAGCTTCCAATTATAAAAATTAGACAGAAGAGGTAAAAGTGCACCAAACTGTGGGACCTCCTCTTAACTTTTCTGTGTTTTACCATTACCGACTACTCAGATAACTCGCGGTCCATCGCTTGAGTCCCTATGGGAGTGGGGAGACCTCAACGTCTTCTAGAAGTGTGGAATGACAAAAGGTACAGAACGCTGTCGAACTCTTTTGATAAGTCCAACACTACGAGGACTGTTCTCTCATAGCAACGGTTATCTGGGTGTTGATGGCGTGAAGTACGGTAGTGGCACTGTGCACTTTAAAAAAGCCATACTGATGCTAGGGTGGAGTCAGCTGAAGCGTAAAGTACGGCATTGAAAAGGCCTCAAGTGTCTTCCCTACGTAGGTGAGGAGTGTCATCAAACAATAAGATATCGCTTTGTTGGCATATTTCCCCTGCTTAAGTAGAAGGACCATTTATCCCCGATTTCCGCAAATCAGAATCGACGAGGGTGCTCATTGGCAGGTGAGGTAGTCTACTTCCACTTACAGCATCAGCAAGGATGATCCGTCGGTACGAATACCTTTAGAGGCAACCTTCGGTGGTAATTGGTATCCGATGGATACATTCAAAAGGCGAGAGTTAAGGGAGTGATCCGTCCGCTAAAAAAAAAAGTTTAATGTAAGATAACTCAAACTAAATTTTTAAGTTGCTTTGAGAGACGGAAGATATATAAAAACAATAAACTTAAAATTTTTTGACAAAATCTCTTGATGCCACTTACCCACTACTTAGTTATTTAGTTGAAACCGAATATCATTAGAGCGCACTTTTTATGAAATGATATTTTCATATCAAACGCTTTAGCTAAGCTACCCCCACGGTATTTAAATACTAATTCACTGAACGCATTATTCGTAACCACCGCGCACGTCCGACAGAGTTTGAATGATTTATTTTAATTGCACTTCCCAGAAGCCTTCCTACGTTTTCCTGCCTTAAGTGCTATTACTGCTACAGCACTATCCAATTGAGTCGTATTTGTCAGTAATTAATATTAATTCATGTTTTAGCTTTGTTCTTCGCATTGAGTGTGTATATTGTTTGTTCGTAAATCCTTACTAACTTAAGCTCACAAACGTTGTAAACTAGAATTCATAAATCACAATGTATTGTTGGCATTTTGACATTGCGTGTACTTACATCAGTGTAATGATGCACGAAAGCTTACATATTCATTAGCGTGGGCCGAAAATCCGCTTTTTTAGAATTTTGATTGGTAATAGCAAAAATATGGTTCATTATGATTTAAAATGTGTGTGTGTGTGAAATGTGAAAATTTTTGTTCAATATCCTAGGCTCGCCCAAGTCCATCAAAGTTCAAGTACTAAACAAATTTTTTTTAGCTAACTTCGACTCTCTACAAAAAAGGTCCATATACCAAATTATGTAGGACTAATACTTTCGAAGATTATTGCAATTTTAGTAAAAAAAAATATTAATTAATTTATTTATTAATTTTTATTTTTTTAACCATATTGACCTGTGATGGACTTGGGCGAGCCTAGGACCTTGACCAAAAAATTCCAAACTTCACACAAATTTTTTTTAAAGCATATTTTTGCTATTACCAATCAAAATTCTAATAAAGCGGATTTTCGGCCCACGCTAATATCCATATATGCATATCTATATATTCCTTATCAAACCAATTCAAACTTTCCATAATATCGTGGTTTGGTTCCAAAAAGATTTTGTTTACAATAAAACACCCGACATATGTATGTAGCTGTGGACAATGCAAACTCGCAGGCTCTCAAATCGGCAATACAATGCACGCAATGCACGCTCGGATGCCCACCATATCGGCTAATCCCAAAGATGGAAAAATTGATATCACGAACCCGCGGCGTAGTAAATGTCCACTTAACTGAAGTCGAAGAAAATGCGCAAGGCCGTTCACAAAAAAATCTTAAAAATTAACGATAATTTGTAGATTTAAAAAAAAAAAAAACAAATCAAAAAGTTGGAAATTTTTATGAAAATTAATGGCAATTTTATCGAATTTTCCAAGCTTTTGGACAAATTTTTTGTGCTTATGGTTTTTGTTGTACTATGAACCAAAATTTTATAAAAAGTAACAAAAATTAGTTCACATGAGAGACTTTGGGAATATTTACAAAATTTTTTTTTTTTTTTGGGTGGGCAATTTTGACTGGGTAGTAACATTAGGTACTATATATATTAAAAATCAAATTTGTGAGTCAAGAGAATTTTAATACATACTCCAACATATCTACAAAAAAGCGAGTAGCGTCAGTGTGTTTGTTATGATTTTAAAATCTATAATTATCTTATATTTATTTACAGTCTCTGTTTAGAAATCTATTTTTAGGAGCTTATGTGTTTCAGAAAATTTACGAAAAATTCGCCCTATACGCCATCTCAGAACTTATTGGTGGCATATGTAAGTACGTTCGTAGATTTGCCATTGCCTGCCAGGGGGCGACCGCTAATAGGAAAAAATAAAATCCGAGCGCTTGAGCCACACAACGGAAGTGGTTAGTTACTTCTTCGTTTTCATATTAGTTTTAGTCTTCGACTTCCTTTTGGTCTTCGCGTTCCTCTTCTCCTTGCCTTTCTTTGTCTTCGTTAAGATCTTCGTCTTCGCAATCGTAGTCGTCATCTAATTCGTATTCGTCTTCTTCGTTTTGGTATTCGTCTTTATTTTTGGCTTGGCCTAATCTTTGGTCGCCGCCCTCGTATTTTTTTCGAATTTGTCTTTGTCTTAATTTTGTTTCTTTGTCGATCTGTTCTTTGTAATAACCTTCCTATTTGTATTCTTCTTCTTCAGTACAATTTCCGTAGTTCACTACCCCCGGCTAAAGAAATTTCACTCCAAACCTTTTTTGATGCCCAAGCCCTAAAATGGCTGTTGCACTGCGTAAGCTTTTCATACCCCAATCTACCGAAACTGCCAGTTAAATTTCAAATATCAACTTTCGTAGAATTCGTATGATTCGCTGATTGAAAAAAATATATTTGAGTGCAATCTTATAGAGCAGAAAACAAAAATAGAAAGAAAAAAAAAACTAAGTCATTCTGCATGCCACACAATAAATATTTATGGTAGCTGCATTTATTGGTATGCCTTTTATTGCACATACGGATTTAGATTGCTTTCAACGCCAATTCCTCTATCAACCACTCCGTCATGCAAGTATTCATTCATTCAGTTGCTATTGGCAATGTTGACTGCATCTAAACATTGGCAACACCTTGCTTTTGTTCGTGAAGATACCACATTTGTACGTATACATATATACATGCATATGTACATGCGTGTTCGTTCACATATTCAATATGCATACATACATACATATGCTTGCATGCTTGCATATGCACACATATTCATTTGTATTCGAGTGCGTCACTCTTGTTGCCACTTCGCCGCTTCTAGGGTGCTTAAGGACGTCGCTGCTGATGATCGGTAAAGTACTGGCAACATTGCTATCTTGCATTCTTTGTTACGAAAATCGACTGATTGTTTTGAAATGTTGCTATTGTTGTTGCATATTGCATGAATGCAAAAATCTTATATTTCACACTGCAAGTTGCAAGTTGCAACAATTTATTTATAGAGTGTGAATTTAAGATAACTCATACATATAGGATAAGAAAACGTTGGGTAAGTATATGTAAAGTAGCTGAACGAAAGTAGTGCTTGTGCCACACGCGATATATGTAAGCGCGTCAAAATGGAAAAGGACATTGCCACTTGCCGGTTGCTGGGTTAGGAGCTTTGCGCACTCCAGGATGTGGCAAAGTTGGCAGCAGCTAAAAGGGAAATAGCAACATCTCTTTCGCTGTGAAATGCATCCTGTGAGATACTATGCTGTACTGCAATTACAAAAACACTTGTAGCTTTGCGTACTCGTAACTCCGTGCGTATATTTTTATACGAGTAGTATAGGGAGCCGCAATGTCGATATATGTACTCGAACGCGTAAACTTAGAAAAGTGTGCAACAGCAGTGTTTACTTCCCATAAACAGCCGTTACAAAAGGCTAATGGCCGCGCAACTGCTGCACTGCCAGTGCCACGTCAACTTCAGCCGCAATGCAATGAGGGAGCCGCCATTTTTTCGCTGCTTTTAAAGTTGTTTATTTACGCTGACGTACAACACCAATGAAAAAATGACACATTTTTAATGAAATAACCTGGCAGGCGTCTTTCCTTTTCGATGTTTTCTTTTTTCTGTTTCGTAAGTAAAATAAGAAACTACATAATTTAGTGGAAGCAAATTATATAAACTGAAAAGTTTTCATAAATAAATTCTTTCCTTAATTTTAATACGCAAATTCCATAAAGCTAGCTATTCGTATAAGTGAAGAAGTAAGAAAAGGGGAGAAGAAAAAATAGCACCTCTGAGGCATTTCACTTGCTTGACTTGCTGCTCCGTTAAGCTGCATTAATACAATATTACTCATACAATACAATTTGCTACCGTTGATTTTCACATTTGTGTTTAGAAAACAAATTTTGTAATTAAAGCATGCTGTAGAAAATAACGATAGAAATTGTTTTGAAAATAAAAAAAGTAAGTGCGCCTATTTTGTCTCATAACTAATATACATACATACAAACATCTGATTTTGCTTAAGGTTATATTTTTTGTCTCTTTTCTATCTAATTACATTTATTTTATTGTTTTCCTTTATCTCCGATTCAAAAATCTATTAGAAAATCGATATAAATATCGATAACAAAATCGATAACAAAATCGATAAATAATCTATAACGAAATCGATAATGAAAATCGATTAGGAAATCGATAAAAATATCGATAAAAATATTGATAACAAAATCGATAAAAATATCTATAACAAAATCGATAAAATTATCGATAACAATATCTATAAAAAATCGATAACAATATTTATAACAAAACCAATAACAATATCGATAACAAAATCGTTCAAAATATCGATTACAAAATCGATAACAATGTCGATAAATTCCGAAAATATCGGTAACAAAATAGATAAAAATTTCGATAACAAAATGATAAAAATACCTATGAGGAAGCTAGGACTTGCAATTGATTTTTGGGAAATTTTTTTGTTGAAGGTGTCGCACATTTTTTTCATATAAAAAAATTATCAAATATTATTTTATATGGAGAAAATGAGCGACACCTTCAACAAAAAAATTGCTAAAAATCAATGGTAAGTCTCAGCTACCTCTAACGTGCACTTTATTATACTAAAATTGAATGGGCTAAAAAACTGCATACTCAACTTTTTTCTAGGAAGCGTAAATCAAAAGTGGAATTTTTCAATGAAATTTTGCAGAATTTTCTTTAATCTTTTACAAGGTTTGATACTCTGATTTTTGGGTTTTTTGTAGTAGAATTAACCACGTTTTTATAAAAAAATTATGGAAAAATAAAATATTTAAAAAATAGGTGCCCGTATTGTAAAAAAATCGTTTTAGTGAATTAAAAACCAAAATTTAAATCTCGTTATAGCAATTTCATAAGGTTAGTAACCCTGCCCTATACTATGTACCTGTACCAATGTACATATAAATTAAGCTCTGTCTTCCCGCTGCTTAAAAACAATTTTCAAACAGTAATTTGTTTAGCGTGGAATGGACAAATAACCTGAGCTAGCATATAAATATGTATGTGTGAGTATGTTTACTAAGTAAAACAAAATCTAAAGCTCCAACATGGCAATATTGGATAATTTGCAACCAAGACGAATTTACAACAATGTGGCATACACGCTATGCGGCACGATGGCGCAAAACTTCAACAAACTCGGCGGCAAACTATTACTTAACTTTATTCACCTGCGCCATATGGTGCACGATAGCGTGCAAGTGAGGTCCTATTTGCTAGGTATATGTATAGTCAGCAAAGTGTGTAGACGTTAAATACGCGAATGAAAATTGAGACAACAAAAACATATAGAATGCAAAAAAAAAAAGTTAAAATCCCTGTTACAAAGGGAGAGATTGCTGCTATTGTTTTTATTGTTATTTCTGTTATTTTACATATGTACATACATACATACTTATTCCTACTGCTGCAATGCAATCAACATTACATTGTGGTGGTATTTGTGAAAAATAATCAATACTTAAAGGATTATGGGACTATAAAAAGGTGAGTGAAAAAATGGCACTTGCAATCTGGGGATGTGGAAGGCAAATGTAAGTTGAACGGAGTGGAATTATTAGCAGAATTACAAGGCGGTAAGATTGTATACCTATTTGCTTTGGAAATTATATGGGTATACATATAGAAAAGTGAATATTGTGTAAGCGTGTGTGTTGGCAACTCGATAAATTTGCATATCTGCTATTGCGTGTGTGAAGAGCCCCAACAGCGCTGTTAAATCTTCAGGCAGTTCAGCATGGATATTGTCTTAACCCTGTCCATAAATAAATAGCCATCTGATAGCTTTTTATTAAGTTCAGAATTTAATAAGGAGAGAGATAATTAAAAAGGAAAATAAGCGAAAATTTAATGGTCTAATTTAGGCGCATCGTGTACCCGATCGTATTTTTTAATATCGATACTGTCAATGGAATATCTATCGATGTCTTCGATATCGTAAAATATATGTACTGTCAGGAATACTGGAATTGATATTTTTGTCGATGTGCTGATCGATACGTTTATCGAAATCGATATATTTTTCGAGATAGTTACCCCTCTCTCTACTCTCATCTCTCTTATCTCCTTAATGAACGTATGGACAGGAGGCAGTGGTTGGTAAGAGATATTGGCGAACTTGTACGCAGATGCGTCGAAGCTTCACGGTAGGGTCTGTGCATGATCTTGGGCAGGGACTCCTCCATCAACCTCAAAGTAAGACTCCCAAGTCACTTTAATGCTTAAGTAGCTGCAATTAAGGCTAATTTTACGCGACGTTGACGGGGAAGGTAAATATATACCTACTCTGATAACCAGCGGGCAATTACGGCATTGAGCTCACTTACTGTACGCTCAAAGCGGGAATGACCTACCTGTCCTTAGGTACATTAGACTGCATCACTCCCCATACAAAAAAAATCGGTACGGTGTTTCAATTGGAATTATAAAATCTATTATATTAAGACTTCGACCAAAATATTTCGGAAAAATATTAAGGTTTAAGTGAGCTGGACCGATTTGAAAATACCCCCAAAAATGGAGTTTTTTATGAATGAAAATAGTTTCTTAAAGATTTAAAAAAATTCTCTTTTCCCATTTTTATTTCTTTGTTAATAAACTCATTTAAAGGTAGAATTAACGAGCGTCATTCCAAGTTGAATCAAGATGTGTTGGTATTTGGAAAAAAAAAAAATCGGACTTGAATAAGTTTTTTTGTGCTATGAAATAAAAAGAGCGAGAAAATGTATTTCTACGGAGACACCATAAGTCTAAATCAGAATAGTTTTGGCCCAGTTATTTAAGTTTGTCGTAAGTCAATCTTCGAAAAAATTAAAAAACAGCATCAAAAATCTCATTATTACGATTCCGTTGAAAAGATTTTTAAATATTTTTATGCAGATTTTTTAAGCTTAAACTGTTTTATCATCTGAGAGGATTTTTTCCAAAAGTTCTTTAAGAAACTATTTTTATTCATGAAAAAATCCATTTTTGGAGGTATTTTCAAATCGGTTTAGCTCACGTAAATCTTAATATTTTTCCGAAATATTTTGGTGGACTACTACTCTGAAATGAGTTTGTTTTATAAAAGAGAGAACTGTTTTGAAATAGGACAGTTTTTACTATATCTTCTAAAATTTGGGTAACCGCGGCTTTGTACTTTAAACGAATGTATTCATGAGTTTCGTTGCAGTGACCGACATTTCTTATTACAGTTATCGCCATATTTATCGATATGTTAAAGTTATCTATACCTATATCGATATTTTAGTTATCAAAATGTTTATCGATAATTATAGAAATACATATGTTCCGCCGATGCATATGTTTATCGCTAATTCTATAATAGCTATTGTTATCGATATAGTTATCGGAAATATTATTGTTATTGAGCTTCACATTTTTATATTGTTCGTTATCGTGTAGTTTTTTTATTGTACGCTTTATAGGTTTATGTATACATATATTGATATTCGCTCGCTGATAGACTCTATAGAAGGAACAAGTACAGAAGTATCTGTCGGCGCTTTTTATGAATAACTGAACGAACTTCGCAAATTAGAGAGGCAGTAGACCTAATTTTTGGGACTCGGACCGAATGTATAAATGATTCTATGGCGAAAAATGGTGAACATTACTATCGACAAATTGATACACTGTATGTAGGTATGTGCATTTATATTAGGAGAAGAATCACATCAAAACTAAAATAATCTATACTCAGTATATATATTTTTTGAGCATTGTATTTTTTGATTTTTTAGGTAAATCCAAAAGCATGCTCACTACTATTTGATATTTGTCTTTAAAGCTTTAATTGCAAGAATATATACATCAATATGTAAAGCTAAGGTAATAAAGGTAAGGCTTTGACGCACTAACAGTAAATCAGCGTGCCAGAGCAAACCAAATTTATACGTTAACATATATCCAAATATATATGTTTACTATATATTCTATGTACGTAAATGTGGGGTAGCAGCTGTGTTCAAAATTCAGCATAAATTTTAAACGTCAGTCCACAATGAGTTTATTGCAAGTTTTATGTCGAAAATAGATATGTACATACATATGTATGTATGTGTTTCTACTGTCTCTATGGAGTATTATATGTACATATACACTTTTATATTAGTTGTTATTTCGTTCACCTGAGCCACAGGCTATTTGCCACAAAACCATATACCACAAGCCACATGCCACATGCCATGGATACCAAATATGTATGCGCATGTAGTATGTATTTAGTTAACAGTACCGCGCTCGATTGCCGATTACTGTTATATACCCGAATTCAGTTTGAAATATGTATAAAAAAAAAAAACACAAATTGTGAGCTTACACAAAACATCAATCAATCCTTCATAGACTGTACGGTGTGTATCGGCGTTCAAAGCACCGATAAACTTTGTGCATATGCACGTGTACATTAGACCGTGCCACCTTGCAAGAAAATTTAAAAAAAATTTTTTGCGGAATCTGAGAGGTTGTGTTTCTACATTTTTTTTTTTTGGTGACATCTACTTACGGCATTTTTTTTTTTTTTATAGTTCTACTAGAATAATCGAAATACTTTCTTAGTCAAAGTTTAATGATTTTTGGTTAGCTTTAATTTACTGACATTAGGGTGTTAAGAACTGAGATCTGGTGGGTAAGTAAGTACTAGAACGGATTACTACACTTTGGAAAAAAATTACCTCCTCGTGTATATCGTAATTTAATATTAGACCGTAAATGTCGAAGATATGATGTAAAATGTAAAAAGGCGACCCCTAAATACGTTCGCCCAAAAAAATGTTTTCCCCGAAGTTGTGTTGAAAAAAATTAGTTTCGATTCTAAGGTGTGCGGTCTAATGTACATGCTAATGTGCTTAAGTGTGTATTTGCTTGTAGTTGGGTAGAGGTCTGAACGTCAAAATGCTATTGAAATAATCCTATTTCATTTAGTTGAAGCTAACTTTTACGATAAATTTAAGAGAGATTTAAAGCGCGTTTCCTAAATTCTTTATTTTGAACATTTTAACAAAACTATCGACTGAAGTTTCATTGGATATTCAATAGCTAGAGGCGTAAACGAAATGAATCAAAATACATAAACCCTTACGCACAAGCGCTTTGAAGTATAAAAAGCAAAGTGAGTAACGTGTTTTAAATTTGATTAAAGTGAATTTGATAAGAGCCCTCATTTGTTATAAAATGAAGTGGAGCGAGTTTTAAAAATCACTTAAATTTTTAAGATTAATCTTTTGAATTCATCAGATTCGCTTATAAAGTACCGAAGCGATATGTGGAAATCGAACAACTTTGATTTATAATGAATTGGATTTAGATGGCCTACAAAGCGAGGTAAGTTTTCCTATCGCTTTGTCATAGTGGTTGTTCATTGTGAATGCTGTCTAAAAAACTTTCGAGAGAGATCAAGTTTATGGCTTACCACCAACAACTCAGTACTACTCAAACTCAACCAGGGGTAGTAGGAATAGTGGCCTACGCTGATGATGTATCATATATGCAGCTCTAGGAAAGTTAGGCCGATGTGCTAAGCCATGTGGCCTTAGAGTGAACCCAGAAATTATATAATTATTGCTCTTTACAGCCACGAATAAGACGCCTAGCTTTGAATTACCAAAGTTGAATGGCCAAACTTCACGCTTATCTTAACGAGTAAAGTATCTGGGTGCCCTACTAGATCCTAAGTAGAGTTGGAAAATAAATCTAGAAGAATGAGTAAGGAAAGTAAGTGTAAGTACACGACACTGGTAGATCCGATCTTACGTTATGGTTCTCTGAACTGTGGACAGCCTTACGGAACCAGTATAATCATGTAAAACAAGGCAGAGTTCAGAGGGGCGCATACATCGGGACTACGGACCATCTCGTAAGGCTGATATGACTGGGTGTATGTAAATAAAGAAGATCGGGCAAAGCCGTATAACTTCTTGATTACGGCCCAAGATATGAGTGGCTGCTGATTACACACGATCTGAAATAGAATTCCTTGATACCTACGCCTGGATACATCGCCTGTACACCTATGGCTCCAAAATGAAAAGTGCTGTTAGAGCACTCTGAACACTTGGGATTAACAAGAGCAATCCATCTGCCTGATTGCAATTCTTTTCCAGACAGAAGTATTCGGTATAGCTTAAAGCTGGCGCCTTTTAGAATGTAGTGATTTACGTCAAGGCAAGCATATCGTCATTTCATCGGACAGCCAGATGCACTTACGTCCTTTAAAATAAAGCCTAAGCTGAGTAACTAGTGTGGGAGTCTTTTAAACGCAGTAAGTTTTTAGCTCGAACTTAATTTTGCTTAGGTCCCTGATCATCGCAACTTTCCCGGAAAAGAGGTTGCAGATAAGGTTAGAAATTGGCATCGATCAGGGATCAGATCTCAACCACAATCTTCAGAAATCGGATCAAAAGTGGCAGGTTTCCGCATTTTCAAAATCATGTGGCCCATGTTTAACCCTAAGGCACCACACATCTGAGTTGGAAAGTCCAGTTCGGAAGTCGCGAGGCTTGTCATGATTCTTACGTCGTCTATACCCTTATATAGAAGTAGTAGAAATTAAAACGAACATGAAACAGTAAAGCGACTTCTCTTCAGATATCCAACTTTAATGAGGCGCAGAAATAACATACGAGTAACTGTTATCAACCCCGCTGGCTGGTTTGAACATAGTCATACGAGGTTTAAGATTGGGCGTAAGTAAAATCAAATGAGGGTTAGACCTTGAATACAAAAAAGAATCAATTTACAGGCCACAAGGGAATAAATAGAGTGAAAAGAGATAGAGAATTGTCTTGGAAGCTTGGCTTAACATAGTCTTAGTATGAGTACATTCACTTGCCCCCGGAGGCTTAGAAATCTCAGTGCATAACTCATATTTATGTCTAAATCTACCTTAGGTTTTAAAATTTTTCATCTCTATCTCCAATGGAGCGCATTTCCTTTCTATTAGCTAACACTTTAACCTTAAGATTTTATAGCACTCGCCGTGTGCTCGTTCATATTTGGTCTTTGGATAACTGACGAGCTCCAATTTCACCTAAACTCACAGGGGTCCGAGATACCATGGCAGACGATATCTTTTTTCCTTACTCATCGAAACAAAAATTCTGTATCTGAATGGTTTCTGAAGCAAAATTGCTAATTACAGGCCAGAAATATATAGATCAATCCGCCAGCTATTGCTGCCAGTGAGCTTGCTACCTCTACTCCTCCGCAGCTAGTGTTCTAAGACCCTACTAGTCTTTTTGGACACTGACAATGACAGCGCGTTGATCCCCCACTCGATTAGTGTATGCTCAGGGGTCTGAGGTCAAAACTAAAGTCAGGATATAGATGAAGCAAGTCATCTAGCACCCTCTACAGGATTCATTAATTTCATTTATAGTAAAAGAGATGCTTTAGGCCAGGCATAGGAGTTGTCAAATATTGGGAAGTAAGCATAAAAGTCATAGATTCATAAAATAGTAGGTTTACATATTACGCCTTTTATTTATTTTGGTCCATCTATCTTTAGTAAAAAATCGATTTTAAAACGACACATAATTTTTTCTTTGAAATTTCATATAGTGTGTATGAACTCAAACGCATTTTGAAAGAATCCGTGAAATCTGTATTATTTACGAAAAAATGTATACACCTGCAATTCTTTCCATACGTATGTATGCACTAGGAATGTTAATCCCGGGAACCCGGCCTTTTTAAGGTCCCAAAATCCCGGGCTTCTTGGCAAATAATCCCGGGATTTTCGGGATTTGTAATTTGCACTGATGTCAATAATAGAAACTCCTTTTCTTGACCAGTATTGGCTATATTTCGTTTTTCATCTAATACCGCGGGATAGTAAATTTTAAACACACATATCAATATATTCGCGAAAACATGGGCCAAATATAGTAAAATTGCGTTTTTAGTTTTTCACTCTGACGTCAGTAATTTAAAAATGATTTTAAAAAATTCAGAAAAATGTGCTTAGAGAAGAAGTATGGGTATAAAATTAATGCGGAAATTCTATAGAATTTAAACAGGTTCAAGTTTCTGGTGCAGAAGGGCTGGTAACTATTGAAAATGTAATTTTAAAATTTTATCCTTGAAATTTCGCAATATTTGTTTGTGAAAAAACTTTATTTTAAGGACTTATATAAACTCGATAGCATCATCGAATTTCGTCCTTCTAACTTTATCAGCATAAAAAATTACCTACTTGTTCCTGTAAATCCATAAAATCCTAATATTTTTAAATTCTAAAGAAATTTCCTCTTGCACTTGGTATCCAAATTTTTATTCTACGTTGCATTGAATTTTTTAAATAATTTTTGGAATTAATCATATCTTTGAAATAACAAAGTCCTTTAAAATAAATTCTGACGTCAAAGAGAATAAATAAAAACTTATAAAAACTTTAAATAAAAAAGTAGGTTTCAAACCCATTTATTTATTATTTATTTTATAAGCTTCTCAAACAATGTAGAAGTAATTTTGTTTGATATAAGTTGTTGAAAAGTAATGAACATCTAAATCCCGGGACTAATCTTGTTATAACGGGATTGTGATAACGACATCTCGAAAAAACCGGTATCGGAGAAAGCTGTGCACACATTCCGAAAATCAATAAAAACCATATTTAGATTTTATCTCCGGTATTTTTAGGCTGCATCAATTACATAAAAGTAATATATGCCTAACGGAAATACTCCGTAGAGAGGAAACGTTTTGAAGCCTTAGCTAACCGAGAGTATTACAAATATTGCCGCCATTGGCAGTCACGTGCACTGACACGCAAACTCCTCTGAGTTTTCTAACAAAGCAACTAAACATATTTAAGTGCGAGTACGTAAGTATTTATTGTTCCCCAGTGGCGACACCCCAATTGCGTGCAACATGTGTGTTAAGGAAATTTGCAAGTAATAAAATGCAAAAATAAGGGAAAAAAGCCCTTATAATCGCACTCGGAGCGAAATACACAATAAAATAATGTAAATGTAAGTTAGGTTATCAACTTTAATTGGGTGTATATTATGTATACTTCCATAATACGAATTCAACTGTGTACGGTGGCGAAAATATAAATAGGGACGCGAGATTTCAAACTTTTCAGTTAGAATTTTAGAAAAAAATTTTATATGGAATTTTACAGCCTATTAAATTTTAGAGCTTTAGATTTAGATTTTTAGATTAAAATTTAGATACAAAATTCCGTTGATTTATTTTTTTTTTTTTTAATTGCTACCCATTTTTCCTTACGAAGCAGGATCGACAATTTTTTATATGTGTGGAGAAATGAGCAAAAATTGCCAAAAGTCATCTAACTAACTCAAAAAGTTTCTAAGGAATCTAATTAAAAAGCTCAAAATGTTGATGAAACGTTGGCGATGTTTTTTTTTTGTGCAAAATTTTAAATTCGGGCTTACATAGTTTTTATTATATGACGAGTCTTATTTCCATTAAAAATCATTCTAAACAAGGAATGAAAAATTGCCAAAGCTTTATTAAAATTTCGGGTCCCTATTTAAATTTCCGGCACTGTAAATACATATGTATTTATATACGAGTAGAAATAGTTGACTACATAGTGCTACATACTTAAATATAAGTGCTAAGTAATGAATAATTTTATGTTAAAATATGCAAATCCTTTCGTTTGAATGCTTGAGATTAGTAAAAAAATCTATCGGCACTATTGTGTATGACCAACTATTCAAAAGGTTTAGAAATCGTTTGTATGCATGCGAGTAAATTGTTATACATGGATTTATAATGTTAAGAAAATTTATATAATTTGAGTTCAATTTTATTTTAAGGATATGTATTTTCAAGAAAAAATCGGCGGCTGAATAGTGGAAGGGCGTTTTTGAACCGACCTTTGAAATGAAAACAAGCAAAAGTTTTAAGTTTTTCTAATTTTATAAACAGCTTTGATTTTTTTTTTTTAAATAACAAGTGGAACTTACAAAAATTGGCGTTGATTTTTTGAAATTTTGTTGCTAACGTTCTCCCGTATTTTATTTCATAAGAAATTCATGCTTATATGGAAAAAAGTGTAAAAACCTGTCACCAAAGAAAAAATTCTCAAAAATCAACGGAATTTTTTAGCCGTATGAAACTTGCACTTCATTTGACTAAAATTAAATGGGCTACAAAAGTGCATACTCGAAACTCTCTATATATTGTAAATACAAATTTGAAAATTTTGATGGAAATTTTTTGAACTTTTTCCAAGTATAGTTTATATTATAGAATGAACTATATTTTCATAAGCAACACAGTTCAACAAAATTTGGCCGTATTTTATCTCAAAAACGGGGCCGGCCTCATTTTTTTGATGCTGATTTGAATTACATTTACAAAAAAAAAAGAAACTGTTGAACTTTCAAAAATTGCCAAAAATGGCGAATTTCAAAAAAAAAATAATTAAAAGTGTAATTTTGACGTAGTTTTACCGAAGAATAACACCACATATTAATGAAAGTCCAATTCCTCTGATGGATTCTACCTCATGTCTATGGATTGAGTAGAAAGGTGTGAAAAATTAAAAAAAAAACTTTGTAAAAAAATCACTTGCGAAGAACCTGGCAAACTATGGAGGATCGGTGTGATAGGAAATCAAACCTCCAGATGCTTGTGGACTATTTCTGGTGCTCGAAAAGCGATGATAAGAGACAAAAGACTGGCTAATGATAAATCTTAGACATTGGTTTTTTAATGTGGATTTTTTTATGAAATCTCTCTGTTTTTTAAATAAATTCACAGATTAGGATTTTAGTATTTGCAGGCAATACAAGTGGGTGCTCATTAAGATCTGATTTTTTTTTAATTTTTCACTCATTTTTAATCAACTCATCGACAAGAGGCAGAATCCATTAGACGAATTGGATTTTCATTAACACTTGGTTTTTTTCTTCGCTATTTTTTTGCGGTTAGGACTCGATATGTACTAAGTAGTTAATTAAATAAAAAAAAAGTTTTTATTTGGGAGGGAGAGCTAAATAAAATACTGGAGCGGAGCTAGAGCGGAGCCATGAAAGTGAAACCTTTGCTCCGAAGCCCTGCTTATAACCCTTGAGGAGTAATGATGAGATTGTAAATAGGTGGTAGCACAATTCTGTGTATGCCTCACGTGAGTTTCTGGGCGTTTTTATGTTTTAAAATCTCTATTTTTCGGTAAAATAAGTTTTTGTATGGCAATTTTGAAAAAAAATGGCTATTTAGAATATTCTGGTGGAACCATTTAAAAAAAAATCTGCTGTCCAATGTACACAGAAGACACCGAAAAATTTAAAAACGCGAACCCACGGGAACTTTTTTTTTTTTGATCGATTGTAGATAAGGTGGTACGGTCTAATGTACATATGTACATAAGTATGTACATAGATTTGCCCACCCATCGGAAATATGTACATCTGTATGTGCATATGTATGTACATATTTTACATGTTCAACAATGGAAGACATTTCAAGTATTGAGCACGAACGGTAACAAACACTTGGAAATACTTAACTCAAACTGACAAACATTGGCAAGGAGCTGTGTGGTGTGATGTGGATTTTCGCCCACGGCACATCCCTTACATGGCACACCGACCGGCATATGTTGCAGCGGAAGTATGCTGGTAGGGGACGATGAGGCGATGACGATTGTATATACACATACCCTGGGAGGAAATGTGGATCTTCTGGAAATAAATACTTTTCTTAAAAATTTTTTTCTCCAACTCTCCTATAACAGATGTGGTGGCTCCTTGTGAACTTACTGCATCTTATATACGTTACAGCGCGGCCGTATTCCCCAAAATGTGTGCTTTGCTACTGAAGTTATGGAAGACATTGTAATTCAAGCTGGGACTACGACCGTTTCATTTTAGGATTCGAGGCACTTTAGTCAAATCCCAAATCCAAAAATAAAAAAAATTTCTCAAATGAAAGTTGTATCAAATCCTAAATAATATAAAATTATTTATTTTTTCTGTGATTTGATTTATAGAGAAGATCAATTTGATTCGTAATTTTCCAACTAAAAAGACTTTTTTATCTAACTCAAGCACGATTTTAGAGAAAATAAAATTTATTTTTTATTTTGTTGATGAATCAAATCGCAAATAAATTTGATTTCTTATTTAGTCGACGAGCCAAACCACAAATAAATGATTTTTTTTGTCGAGCAGATCGGCTTACTTTGCTTGTCCTGACTAAGAATATGTGCTGAGATCCATTTCAGCAGATGAATTACCTGTCGAGTCACTTGGAATCACTCGATAAACAGCGGCTAAAGTAGCACATTTTTTCTAGTATTCTAAGGATGTCGTATTGCACCAGAGTTCCACAAAAAACTGTTTCGTTAATGCGTTTTCTTTCCTCAATTTTTTCCTACAGGGGGCTTAGAAATTTCCATACTACATACACACATACAATTTCATATGTAGATCCATACATACATTTGCATGAGTATTGTTTAAATGCCGGTAATGATTGCGAAACTCAATTCGTCCTTTTGTTGATGTTGTTTGCAAATGTGTATACGGAAGCCGGCCAGCTTGACTGCCTATAATGGCTGGTTGGTTGGTTGGTTGGTTGATGGTAATGGAGTTGGCGAAAACAAATAAACTTCTCTCACCCGCATTGCCACCTCAAGGGGTAAACAAACTTCGCAAGCAAACGGAAGTGCATAGTTAAGAGAAAAATGCAAAAAAAATAAAATAAAAATCGAGGGATAAAAACATGTTGGCGTTGTTGGCGTTGGTGACAAATGCCAAAGTGTAGAACTGGAGCTTCGTGTCATTTGCGTCGTTTCAACGCCAATGCGCACGTCACTGCCAATCACCATTCCAGGAAAGTTAGTCACGAATGACAAACGGTCAAATAGTGGAAACTGGCAACAGATAGTAAAAGCAAAAAAAAATATAAAAACAAAAACAAAAAACGATATTAGCCCCATCAAGCCAACGGCGTACACGAACGAAAAGTGGAAAAGGATTTTGTACTTGCACTCTGCACAAGTGAAGCGGAGCGGAACGAAGCGGCTTACTGATTGCGTGTGGGAAAAATGGAAGTACCTACATATATGTACATATGTATGTATGTATGTACATACAAATGTTTCGGCAGACATGACTAAGTGGAGATTTTCGTGCATATTTTCAACTTTTCTTTTAACCATTCCAGCCTTTCCGAACAGAATACTAACTACTTAGGACTGTTTTCCGCAATTCGAGTTTGTGAAAATAAGTAGCAAAAAACGCAATGGGTTCACTATCCTATTGTTATGAATACTGCTGGTGGTGTTTATTTGTTTGTTTGTTTGTCAAGTGGAGACTCTGCTAAGCATACATATATCTACACATATATCTGCATATCTACAAATGGCTAAATGCCAAGTCATCGCTATTGAGATGAAGGCAAATACTTCAACGCGCTCAATGCAAAAAAAAATGCCGGAATATTTGGCTAATAGATTATATCCTACACATATCTCTATGTATATGTAGATGTATTTATATATTTATATGCTCACAAAATTTGCAGTTTTTGTTTTCAACTTTCTCAGTAATATATTCGCAATCACACCAAAACACTTGTTTGGCTTTTGTGTGTGCCGAAGAGAATTAACTAAATGCAAAACAGTCAATAAAACTTAAGTGGAATTGTTAGTGGGTTGGTGGCCAATCAAAGCATGTGTGAGCAGTGGTATTTTCAAATTGCATGCCATTGTAAGAATGCTTGCAGTTAAGCACTGACATTGAAAACTTTCGTTGAAGTCTAATTTTATCTTCCTTTATACAGATTTCATAGTCTGCCATCGATTTTAGTTTGGAGTGTAAAAATGCTTTTGCATATGGGTGCTATGAACTGTAAGCTGTAGCCCAACAGACAACAACTCTGTTTTTAAACAGTTAAATGCAATACATGCATTTATTTTCCAAATCTCTACTTACACAGCTCCCATTAACCACCTTTCCTGGCACACCCCAACCTTGCTCCCATAAAACCGAACAGGTATTATTAAATGTTTATTGTATAAAAAAGAGTATCACACACAAAGAGATTTACAGGGCATTTCTGGCTAAGATAGTTGAAAATCTTTTGTAAGTCAATTAGAAGGCAGTAGACAAGATTTTTTGGGCAATTCTGACAACTGTCTTTCAACTCACGACGGTCTTTCGAAAGTTTTTCGTAAGACAATTGTCAATTGTGGCAACTATCTTGAAAGCTCTTTATTATCTTTCGAAAGACTGATTGAAAGATCTGCTAACGAGGGGATCTTAGCGTTATGCTGTTCGCCTTTTAGCAATAAGTTTTTTTAAATTAAATTAAATTAAATTATCAAAATTAAAACAATAAATATTAATAAATAGAGAAAATAAAATTAGAAAAAGAAAAAAAAATTATCAAAAAATAAATAAATAATTCTTAAAAATTTAATTAGATATTTTTAATAAACAATAAAAAGGAAAGAATTTAAGGTAATAAAAACATAAATTGTTCTTTTCTATTTATTTAGTTATTAATTAATCCCAACGGGTTTTTACCCTCCATTCCCGCCCAACCGACACGAGGGGCGCAGTCCGCATGACGTACGGAACGTTTTTTTTTTTAGTTTTTTGGTGCCGAGTAGTGGAAACAGGAGTTTGTTAAGTGTTGAGATCTAAACCTATTCAGCTCCAGAATCAAATTCATCAGCTGATTGGGTATGTTAAAGATAGTATTTCAATTATTGAGAGTGGAAATTATAGTTTTCTTTATAGTAAAAATCGAGTCCGATATGTCAAACGTGCTGGAATGAAAAACAATAAAATCCAGGACATCGGAGAGGAGCGGAGCAAAGGATTTCAGCTGGAGCGGAGCTGGAGCCAAGAGCTAAAAAAAAAAATTGATTTGCTCCTTAGCACAATAGGGTGGTCCAAAAATACATGCGGGAAAAAAGTTTAAAAAAAGGAAAAATATACTCGAAATCAACAAAAGAAAAAAAATTTTAATTTAAATAAAGAAAAAATAAATTTCTAAATTCTAAAGAGTAAATGAAATTTAAAAAATATATATATATTTCTTTCTCACAAAGTAAAATCTAAAAAATTAAACGAAAATTTAACTTAAAACTAAAAAAATATTAAAAAAGAAAGAAAAAACAAATTCCAAAAATTTAAATGAAATTAAAAAAAAATTTGTGTTTAAACAATAACAATCAAACCATTAAACAAATTGTATAAAAAAGATATTAAATTAAAAAAGTAAAAAATACATAAAATAAGTTTCTAAAAATTAAATTAAAATAAAAAATAAATTCGTATATCATTTTTAAAAATAAAAAATCGGAAAAATTTAATCAAAAGAAAAAAATGTTATAAGAAAAGAGAAAAAACAAGTCTTAGGAAAAAAGCTCTCTCATTCACCACTCGTGGTGCAAAGCTATGTTGAGAGAAACCACTTGTAAATCCATCAGTCGCAGTGACCGAGTAGGTACGGCGCAGGCAGGTGGTCCTTAAATGCATGAAGCATAACTTTACATTAGATTTTCTAAACCTCAACCCCCACTTCGATGATAGTACTAAAGTCGAAGAAATCACATATAAATTTTGGTCGCGATCGCAAACGTTTAAGGCATCTCGCTCAGGGAACAAAGTTAAGATTCCTCTGTGGGGACTCAAAAAATTAAATTTTTTCATGTATGGACACGTTCAAGTTATACTGGGGCAAAGTCAGGAGGTTGAGGCCATTGTCGGTGAAAGGTTTCTTGCAGGTGATTCCATTAGCGAGAACGATATTGCGGATGAAATCAATGTATGTACAGAGATGCCGAAGAAAAGCTGCCAGAAAAGGCAAAGTAGAGTAAGGGAACCCGGTACCACAACCTCCTAAGAAGAAAATTCACCATACCCCATGTTTTATTTAACAGTACAGTGATCGAATACGTACAAAAATTAGGTTTAATATAAACCTCGGACCTTCTAAGATTTCAGTCTCAATACAACCTTAACAAAACGGAGAGCAAAATTACATATGTTCATAAATACAAGTTAACACAAATGTTCAAACTTCGCCAGATATAAGTAAATTTATCCTGTCCGCTTAATTAAAATATGGAATAAATGTAGATGCAAATCAAAATTCCATTAAATTTATAGTGCAACGGCCACCTCGATGCACAATTACAATGTTGCTATCTACTTGCCCGCGCCGCGTGCAATTTTCGTAATTTCCCAATGGCGTTTTCTAGCAAACGCACAAACATACACACATACACACATACATATACTCTCAATGTGTAAAATGTATAAGCATGCTTCGAAGTTTTGCCCAAGAAGTAACCAAATAAGATTTCCAACTACATACATTTTTCTTTTACTCTTTTCTCCCAAATCTGCCGGCAAAGGATATTAAAAGTGTCTACATACTACTTTAACCCTTTTTGTACTAAAAAGTATTTTATTACATTGCTATTTGCTTGCATTTTACGCGCAAAACTAATTGTCCAACAGTTTCTTCAAGCACCGCCGTTAAAACAATTGTTGGCTCGCCTTTGCACTTGCTGCCTAGCAGCACGCTGGCTACTCTGCAGCTGAAGTAAAGCGTGAAACTAATTTTGCTTGAATTTGTTTATACCTACTGCAATTTTTAATCTCTCACTACGAAAGTTTTCCTTTTCAACACAATTTCCATACTTTTGGAGGGCTTCGTTGCGAGCAAAGCTGTGAAATGGGCAAGCAAGCCAGTCGCCAGTCGTAGGAGAGACGAATAACACTTTGAGTAGCCGGATTAAGAGGCAACAAACTGCGGCAATTGCTGTACGTTTTCCTATTTTTGTTACAATAAAATTAAATAAAAAATAAATGAAATGAAAGAGTTGGAAGTGCAAAAAAAAAAAAAAACGCAAGTAACTTAGTGACGCTCGGTGTAAACTTTCGGCTCTTTAGCCAGATGCTTAAAAGATCCTTAAAACTTCACACAGTCGATTTTAAGCGCTTACACCTGCACTGTTGTCTGTGTAGTTTTGAAAAAATATGTATGTAGTTATCTCACTTTGGAAGTGAAAAGCATAAAGTGGTTATGCTTGATCGGGTTTTATTTTCTCTATTAGGCTGGATCACCAAAAAAGTGTATAGCTATCACACTGCTTTTATAGCATAATTCGAGTTAATTTGGAAGCAAATTTTTATGACGTGTTAAATTTAAAAAAATACACTGAGGGAAAAAAAATTTAGAATTAAAAAAAACGTGCTAAATTTAAAAAAATACGCGTATGAAATGCGGAATGTAATATGAGTTTTTTTTTTGTAGTATGGAAATTAGGCATTTGGACTTACAGTTGCCTGAGCTGACGCTGGGTTTTCAGCGACATAAATCTTATCGCTCAGACTATGTATAAAATTAGATTAAGGCTAGATTATAATAGCTTAGGTAAGGTTAGACAGTCTACTAATTTCATAAGTCCACTCGGTGACCACAGATGGCCGATGCCTATTTTGATGGTCCCAAGAAATTTTCAGTAGATATATTCCTACATGTACTTAAACCAACGCTATCTTTGGTGAGTCTAGATAAACTTTCCTTCAGCCGTGCCGTGCTTGTTTGATTTAGAGAGCCTCCTCAATGAGTATTGTATGAATTTTTTCCTGCAAGGAAAACTTAAACGTATCCCAGCTTAATGTATGTATGTTTATGACTTTGCATTTGTATATACAATTTGTAATTGCGTATGTGCATATGGATGTACATAGTTATATTCAATACATACGTAGAAGTTGCATAAATTTAACAATCTACTCCTCCTCTTTTGTGTATATTTACTGACAAGCAGAGGAAAAGACCACAGAAAATAACCTTTGACTTTCTAACTGGAAAATTGACTACTTTAATTGTCTGTCCATAAATTGAGTGTTGCATATGTATATTTTAAACGGATTTAGCTGAATTTATACTCCAAGCATAATTTAGATGTGTACAAGAAAGTTGCTCAATTACTTTCGAAAACTTTTTTTTTTAATTAAAAGTTGGAACATAGCGTTTTTTTTCTAAATCTTACTAATAAAAGCAAATATGTAGTTAAAATAGAAATATGTTTGGTTTAACTTACAATTTCTCGCTGCAACTTGGCTATATTGAAATTCGCCTGTGCCAAACGTACACTCAACGTTGCCACATCGCTGGTCAATTGCGCTCGCTCGCCAGTATTTCGATCCACCAATTTTAATAGCTTATCCTCCAAGCTCTGATTTACCTTTTGCACTCGCTTATGCGACTCATACAAACGATCATATTTATCTTGCCACGCAATTACACTGTCCTCCAATTCAAGTTGACGTTCCGTATCCTGTATACATGCCGTTTCCATGGCTACTATTTGATTGTGTTTTTCAAGTAAAGCCTGCTTTAGCGCCTCAATTTCGGTGGTGGCCGCAATCAGATGCGCTTCACAATGGTTGTTGGGCTGAAATGATGAAAACAAAATATTTGAATTGAAACAATTTAATAAAATAAAATATTGTAGGTTTGTGGTGTAATATGAATTAAATTGAATTCAATTTTGACTATGCGAAATGGTGTTTATGGAGTTTTCGTTTCTACAAAAAATGTTGCCTTCTCATTGCGCTCTTCCTAGTAGTTGTTCGTAGAAGGCAATGAGAAGGCAACATTTTTCGGTATGAATAAAAACGCCACTAGGTTGGGTCAGATTAAGCAGGCGGCTCTGAGAAGAGTTCACTCGGAGGCCACAAAGGCCCATTACGATACCCATTGGGGTTTCCCCATGCCTCTGGAGGCATGTCTTTGAACCATTTCGATTCTCTGGCGAATCCCAACAATCCTTCCAGTGGAGCTATCCCTAAGGTATCCAGGCTATCGAAAAAATGGTCCTCAAGAAACTTGAGCCGTTTTCTTCGGAGTGCTGGACACGCACAAAGGAAGTGCGGGACGGATTCTACCTCCTTCCCATCTCTACAGCTTCTACAAAAATCGTTATGCGGTGCTCCGAACCTGGCGCTCATATAGCCAATGGTCCAGTGTCCCGTTAGTATTCCTGTGAGAAGCTTAACGTTTGGCTTTGACAGCCTTAATAAACTCCTTGTTCGTCGTTCGTCGAGCCGTGGCCAGAGCGGGCGCGATATCATTCAGGGGTGTGCAGGTTTTCCCACCTGCTGTTGGTGACTGCCTTGGTCACTCTCTCGACTTCCGAAAACAGGAATCGGGGGGGAAGGGGAGGTTTGACGATCTCGATCGCTTCCCCAAGCCCCATTTCAGACCCCTTTCTAGCACATTCGTCCGCTTCCTCATTTCCTGGGACGCCGTTGTGCCCCGGAGCCCAGTAAAGATTGATTATGTGTTGCTGTAGAGCTTGTAAGTTGCCAGGAAATCAAGCCTTCTTTAAGATTTTTGCAAAGCGCAACCTGAACAAAAATACATACAAAACAAATTTATTATTTTAATTGTTGTCTTTAAATTTTTTATTTACCTTTTTCACAATGAGATCTACTTTCCGAAGATATAGCATGCAGTTATTTCATTTGCATATATGTATGTATATATGTACCACACTACTTAAAACCAAACCAAACTAATAGCGCTAAATATAATTTTTACAATTTTATCTGCGGTGTCGTATGCATCAATAGCATAAAAAAATAAACCAAAGCACCCGAAAATCTTACCTAAACACAAACACTCAGATTTATGATCGCATCTATGGTCTTTATTTTTGATTTTTGTTTAAGCGCGCCACAAAAAACCAACGACTAAACTCCGCAAGGGTTTAAAAAATTTTCGACTGTTATCGGTACTAATAGACGCGTCAACTGACACTACAAACGATTAAACTCTTGCGATGGCAACTGTTGCTGCCGCCATCTGAGCTGTGCTGTTTAGCTACAGTGATAACATTTTTTTTTTCCTGCTAGTACATAGGGAAAGAGGGGTATGAAAGTGAGTAAAATTTATATTTACATACATGCCAGCTATGTATGTATGTATATCTGTGGAAAGAATGAAATATTTTTTTATGGGGAAGCAGAGAGAATTATTAAGGTAAAAACAATACACAAATCTCGCTATACGTTGTCATCGTAAAGTTCAAAGATAACAGTAACTAGCACCAGTGGCAAAAATTGTGAATGAACAAAAAATAACACATTTCGATGTCATCTATCATTTTGGAAGAGCAATGAAGAGCAATATCAAGCCAACGAAAGGGATTCTGTGTGTATGCTTAGCATTTAACGCCTCAAGCTGATAAGCTGAAATTATAGCAAATGCAATGACATTTCATATATGTACATATAGTATAGAACTGATATATGTAAATATGTACACAGCAAAACAAAAAAGGGGCTAAGAGCTCCAATGAGTGATGGAAATAAAGTATCATAATAATGATTATGTACATTAGGGTCGTCCTGACTTCTTTTTTCAAGCAATCCCCAAGAACTAAGTAAATAGACCCGATTTTTTTTTTTTTAAAGAGTTTAACATATAACCGACCCGCGGTCGCACAATGGGCCAAGATTGGAAATAATTATATTTGTTTTAAGTGGCGATATGCGTTAAAATAAAATGATTAAGCCATTTATTTTGGATGTTCCCTTCTAATATTATTATAAACATATGGACAAAATTTCGAAGTCGAGTATTCAGCGGTGAGCATTTTATGGCATTTTTGAAGCGTTTTTGATGCTAGGTTTGTATGGGAGGTATGGCCTATTTTTCGTAGTTTTCTTGATTTATGTCCATAAAAGTCACATAAAAAACATTTACGTTGTACGCCAACACCTTCTACATACATTAATAAAAAGTACTTCCCTTCAGAAATCTTCGAACTATAGAATTATGATGCATATTTAACTTTAAAGCTCTGAAAGTATTCAACTCGGAACATGCTGTGTATTTTTCGACCACCCTAATGACCGCGTGTTTATATTATGCATATACATGTTTATGTAAGTATGTTGTTCATATGTATGTAAGTATAACGTGTATGTATGTATATTTAATCAAATATTTCATTAAAATACTGTAGCTGCTGATAAGCGCAGCAACAGGCTGCTCCACACTTCCATATGTACATACATACATACATACATACATACATACATATAAATTCAACACATAGATACATGCATGTAAATTTTTTAATCAGTAAATCCACCCATCAGTGTGCTAACCTATTATCTATTGTTTTTTCATTTCACATCATTATTGTTGGTATTGCTGATGTTGACGCTTCTGATGCTAAACGTATGTATGTATGTATTTTGCACACCATTCGACGTAATGAGACCATAATCAGCCACCGTAATGACAAGCATATACCCATATGCATTATCTATGTGTGTTCAGAGAGGAATTACTACATACTTACATCCATTCGTTATAAATTAAAAAGCCAGCGCTGCACAGCTCTTCGTTCCATTGTCTGCGGTATTCGCCTTCGTCAACGCGCAAAATCGCATACTCGTAATTCGTCCGCAAAATCGTTCTCCCTAATTCTGCAAGGGTCTCCCTTGTCCATACTGGCATTAGGCTTCTACTTTTTCAAAATTACAACTGTCAACTGGTGCCGAAGGCGTCATGTTTTGGGCGTTTAGGCGAATTGGATCAGCTTCAGCTCTTTATGGGATGTTTCGTTGTGGAGACTGAATTTTCTAACGGTGGGCTCAAGAACCCTTCCTTGCCCACCCTAGCATTGAAGCCACATAGCACGAATTCGAAATCTTGGCAATGGCAGCGCTATTACTGCACGTCGATACCTGCTATGGGTGCTCGCATACGAAACATCGTAAGAGCTACTGTGCAGACCGTTCACCGCAGAAGGTATACGATGTAAAGTAAGAGATATCGCATACCTAACTCGGGGTTTAGCCACTATTTTTTCATTTTTCATTTTTTAATTCCGAGTAAGAAAGAAGTAGTGTAATTCGGCGAAATGCTGTTCTGGCACAACGAAGCAAAAAAATACAAATTTCGAAACATTTATAAAAAATTTACGACATATTCGCACTGAAATGGTGTGCGATGAAATGCCTTCATACAAAAAATTCTCTGCAATAAGATTTCGTATTCGAAAAAACTTACAGTTAGCAGATGTGGACGTGGGGTTAGATGCCATCCAAGTGCTCGTAATAGAGATCATCGAACGCCCCGTGCTTCTCTTCTATCGGGGCGTGGGCACAAAGGGGCGAGATGTTGAATAATCTCGATTTGACGCGGACTGCGCTCGTCTACTGTAGTGAATGCTAGTACTCAGCGATGAAGTCTCTCTCTGCCAACACAAATCCAACACCGAAGTTGCCTTCCTTTACATGGCAGCTTGAGTAGACGCAGCATGTTTATTTCTTGCCCCCACCGCAAGCCTTTGAGGTCGGTGATGCCAGCCTTAGTCTTCCCGAGGACACCAGCCGGGTAGACGCACTTTCAGCTTTAAGGGTCATTTTCCTTATAAGGGCACGCACGTCCGCGGTCAGCAAAAGGGAGTCTCATCCGAGGCTGTATCTTTCTTTCGATGAAAACCTTTTTTATGTGGCTGGTGCCAAATCCAGAAACCGCGGTAAATTTTGAGTATTTTTGAATCTATTTGACCGGTCGCTTGCACCAGAACATAGACCCGCATGCAACCAAACGTCATATTGAACAGACGCTGCAAAATTAGATTCGTAGCTTGAAATTGTCCTCCACCAACAACTAATAACTGATGATGTCTCGAAAAAATTTAATTTTGCTCGAACTTAGCCTTTTTTTCTAGTTAACACTTATCTTATGTAAGGTAAAATAACGGTAGAAAAAGACTTTAGCGTACTGGGTATGTGGAGACGTTTCTGCAGAGCCAATTCTTAACTTGCAGTAATATTCGTTTTATTAAAATAATGAACAAAAGTAAAATAAATTGCACGCTTCCGAGTTTCCTAAATATTTGTGTATTTAGTTAAGACTATTTAAAATCACTTTTCGAGTGGATATTGACACGACTGGTGCTCTGTGGTTAACCTCATCTAAGCGAATTCAACCTAACAAAATCTAGCTTAGACTTAACCCTCCAAACCTCGCTAAGACGCCATATCGAAATCGGTTAAGTGAGCACTTAAGTCTATTACATATTTTTAGATTTTAGTTATTTGGCAGAAACGATAAGCAGAGGGGGAAATAATATGTATTTCATTAAACAAACTTTTTGGAAAATTACCAAACATTAAGTAAGAAGAATAAGACAACCCTTAATTTGAGAAGACAAACGAAGGACAGAAACTTATTCTCCAAACAAATACGAAAATCAATTAAAAAATACATTCAAAAATGTTGAAAGTTAAACATTGGTAAACAAGCATCTTGAAAGTTTGAATTGGTAAAAAGGAGAGAGCGAAAACCCACAACAAATTCAATTCACTTAACTGTTCAACTCACTTGAATAGTGGCAACTAAAATAAAATCCCTCCTCATCACAAAAAGTTATGCTCAGAAAAGAACAGCAAGCAGATGTGGCAAAGACAAGTAAACCGCAAGCATGGCAGCATCCACCAATCGCCTTAACACCGCCCTTCACACTGCATCACTTTCATGGAACACTGCACAATGTCAACTTGAACTTTATAACTTTACTTAATCATATTTCACTTACGATTTACTCGTATTTTGCAAGCCAAGCAAAACGCAAACTTGAGGTTGCAAATGGAGGGAACGCTCGCACAGCAATGCATGCATACTACATACATACATATGCACTCTCATAGCTTGCATAGTATAGGGTGATTCAAGAGTGATACAGATCTTTGACAGCGATTATTTGTGAAAATGTTATTTTTTTTTCCAGACAATTGGTACTACAGGCTTTGGCAAACTTAGTCATGGAGCGATGCTCAGTTGAACAACACGTAAAGGTGATCCAAATATTTTATGAAAATTATTTTATAAAAAAATTTCGTTCTGCAGTTGAAAGTGCATTTCGCTCATTAAATGCGATCAGGCACATTTTCTCCTAACCGCCATATTTGGCGTACAGAAAATTCAAATATAATTCAAGAAAAATCCATGCACACACAACGAGTTACTGTTTATTGTGGTTTTTAGACCGAATCACGGGACCGTACTTTTTCGAAAATTACCCTGCAAATGGCCGCCAAAAACTTGCGATTTGAAACCATTGGACTTCTTTCTTTGGGAATACATGAAAAGATTGGTATATGCTAATAAGCCCGAGACCATTTTAGAGCTAAAGAATGAAATCATACGCGTTATAAATGATAAACGGCCTGAACTATGTCAAAAAGTAATGGAAATTAGTGATGTGCTGAGTCAATACTTTTAAGTATTGATCGATATTCGGTACTGATTTAAAAAGTATCCAATACTCTCGATACTCGCTAACGAAACATTTAGGTTTCGAATAAAATGGCACATAGGCCAAAAATATGAAAAAAATGGTTCAGGGAAGACTAGCCGAATGTAGGAGCCAATAAAGCTTTTAATACTGATTCAAATGAATGATGTATATAAGTCGGTTCGAGCCCATAATGTAGAAAAACTCTTACTTGTTTCAAACATTTTTGTTCCAGCTGAATCGGACGATATCATTTTTGTAGGCCTAGGGGCAGATTTTGTAACCAGTTAGCGACAATTTTCGAATCGGTATCTGTTGTTGACGTATGATATGAAATATTTTTACGTTACGTGCGATATCGATGCGAAACTTCTCGCTAACTGGTTAGAGAATATCCCCCTGAAGGGCCTCTTCATCCATCAAAGCATTTTTCTTGAACCTTGGATCGACTAAGGTTAAAACTGATAAAATAATAGGGGTCTTCCCTTAAACTCGTAAAAGCCTCGTAAACCTCTCAAATTCACGAGCCTCGTAAAAGAACTGTCAAAATTTGTATGGAGCGCAACTAAACTTCTCGTCAACTTCAGTGTTGCTTAGGGGCCGAAATTTCTATTCTAAAATGATGATAAATAATTAAAATAAATTTAAGAAATTATAAACGAATAAAATCAAAGAATTTCATCCCCTAACTGTATTGACTTAGGTTTTTTGCTAATTTTTGGCATTTTTAATTATATTTTCGTCAAGAGTGATAGAGACAAAATGGCGGGATGTTATGGAAAATACTACGAAACAAAAATTGCTTCACAAAATCCTGGCTGATCTTTCAACAGTCACTTAACGCAACTATTTACAGCTTTTCATAAAGGGGAGTTTGCATAAAAGCCTCGTAAACTTACGAGTTTTACACAGTTTAAGAATTTTCGAGTTTAAGGGCATCCCCTAAGTATTTCTCTGTTGCAATAAGTTCCAAGTATTTTAGCCGATATCATATAAATTAGTAATGAAAGTTTTTTCTAAACTTGATACGCATATAATGGCGAAGGTTTAATGAAAAGAATCGGTATCGAGTACCGAAAAAGAAGTATTTTTTGAGTAGTGGGTACCGACAATTCAGCACATCACTATTGGAAATTTTTCATATGCACATCATGTGTTTGCCAGAGGAGTCGTGGTGGGCAATTAACGGATGTTGTGTTTCATACAATAATGCCATATACTAAAAAACTTGATGAAATAAATAAAAAAAAAACAGTTCGACAAAATTTTATTATGTTTTATTTATAAAAGAAAATCGGTGGTCTTATTGAATCACCCTGTAGTAGCCATTTTTGCAGCTTAAAAGCGCATTATTTTATTCATATACATACATATATGTATCTGAACGTTCATAGCTTGCAATCTCATGTGTGCACTTAAGCGCAACATGTGCGTATGTGAGCGCAAGTGCACTTGTGACAGTGCGTGCAAATTTGTTGCTAAATTTTGCGTAGAGTATACAATTTTTAATTTAATTTCACTCAGCTCAGCAGTATGAGCTTAAAAATTTGTTTGCAGGCATGAGAGGGTGGTTATGAAGAAACCCCCCTTAGCAAAGAGGCGAGCAAAAGTGAATTCAGAGACTATCCGTAGGCACTTTCTTATATGTAGCCTGTAGCTCGACAAAGCTTAGCAACACAACTCGAATGTTAATTTAAATAAACCAATGCACATACATATATATGTACAAAGTCTGATGCGACCTATAGTGCTGCCAACGTTAATTAAAAATAAATAAAGTATAATTTTGCAAAATATGTTAACTGAATCCAATTAGTGGGGAATGGGAAAAACACTGGCAACAGCAGAATATGCACTTGCGCGGTGAGAATGTAAAATGTGAGCGAACTATTTTGACTTAATAAATAGCTTGACAAAGAAAGTGTACGAGGAGAATAAAGAGAAATTATCGGAACGCCCTGATGGATCATATGGACGCTGCCCCCGCCGTGACGTTAAAATCACGCTAGGCTGCTTTAACGACTGGATGAGCAAAGAGGGCGTATTCATTCTAACAATCGGTGAATTCAGCCTTTATGGAAAGAGGCTAGTCGACTCCGACGCGGCAGTACCAGACACCAACATCGAAACATTTATAAAACCGCGTGGGTGTTCGCTGATCAAAACGCCAAAAAGCGAAAGAACAGAAGGTACGCTTCGAGCGTTTTTGACATCCGTTCCATTACAAGAGCCAAAATTGACTTTAATGACACCCTTGTTGCAGTTAAGTTCCAAATGCGCCTCTGTGCAACAAAGAAAGTACCTCAAGCAGGGCGACGAAAGCTTAGCGTCGAAAATCTGCAGTCCAAATATACAAGCGAGAAATTTCGCACTGCTCACCGCTTGGACATAATTAGATTAGCAGTGGGACTCCATCTCCAAATCATTTTGTACCGGGAGATGTGGTTGGCTACTATCGCCCACGCAGAAGTAGCTAATATAAGGAAAAGTGCCCAGGCCTTTGCTGCAGAAAAATACGCATACCAAGTTAATTGGTAAACGACAGCCAATTGATCGAAACCGGGAAAAAGAGGAGGGAAGAGAGACGTATTTTTAGGAGAAAGAAGGGAGAGAGAAAGGCATTGGGATGCTGGCAAACAGGAATGCGGCGAGAAATCAGAAAAAAAACGGGAATCTAATGGTTTCAAAACCAGTTCTACCTTTCGCAGAGCCGATGATGGAAATCTGGTTACTTGAAATATAAAGTGAATACTTTTTAACGTATTTTAGTAACCAAATGCCAAATGCCCAATCGTCAGACTCTGCCTTTAAGCGCAATTTTTCCCATCGATGGAAATGCGTAAAATGCCGTAGCCTTTATGAACCAACTTTTTTGATAGCACGAAAAGAAGCTGTCTCTACGACGCCACGTCTAAATCCTATCCCCGTGAATTTATAGAACGACGTCGAGCCAGATTTTAGTGTCAGATGATACATATGAAGATACATATACCGAAGCACACGATTATTTGCGTCCTTCTGATGATTCCCTGATCGCCTTTTCTATCCAAAGCATTTCAAACAGACTAGCACTCCATAAGCTGTAATCGGTCGGAATAACTGTGGTGCACATGTCGTGGCAGTTCCCAATTGTCCTTAAAGATATTTAATAATTTTGTCTAAACTCAAACTTATAAACCTCGTTGCTTGCCTACGTGTCTAACAAATTGCTTTGAGGCCATCGAAATTAATTGAGAAATTCCGGCAACGACATGACACACACCCGCCGCCGCTCTTTTGTAGCGAAAATTGTATTTTAAAAAATTGCAACTTATGTTGACAATACACAACAACAAAACAAAATATGCAGCCGTAGTACTTTTATCTATGTACTAAGTAAACTTACTTCGTATAGCTATAAATGTATGTATGTAAGTGTGTGCGAGTGTGCTTTTCAAAACCATTTAAACGGGCAACAAATTACGGCAGCAATAATTTTTCTACTCTTTCTACTCCTTCAACAAAGCCATTATTCTTCATTTGCACTTTTGGCGTCTTGCCTAATCTCCGCATGAGCCGTGCATCGTTTGTCTCCATCAGGAAAAACGTTTCGCGCGTTACGATTTCAATTTAAATTTTACAAAACGAAAATGTAGCACGGAGTGAGCGCGGGGGTGTGTGACATTCTTAGTCTCTAAGTAAATATATGTATATGTACGTGCCTACATATATGTATGTGTATTTGTATATTTTACTATTTAAAAACACATCCATCGGCATAAATTAAGATAACAGAAGTGTCGCTATGTAAGCATAAACGTGCTCAGAGGTAGTGTAGTAGGAACAGGAACAGCAGAAGCATTTCAACCGCAAAAAAAAACAGAAAATAAATAACACCGTCATAATGTGTCATTCCCCTGCAGTGATACCCCAAACTTCTTCTTCTTCTTTTTTGGCGCTGTAACCGCCTAAGCGATTTTGGCCGAGTTCAGCAAAGCACGCCAGTCGTTTCTCCTCTGTGCCAACTGACGCCAATTGGAAACGCCAAGTGAAGCCAAGTCCTTCTCCACCTGATCTTTCCATCGCAGTGGGGG
>NW_016157543.1:45547-60644 GCF_001687245.7 Rhagoletis zephyria
CCTCCCTCTTCCTCTGCTACCACCAGCGGGTTCCGAGTTGAATACTTTCAGAGCTGGAGCGTCGGTGTCCATTCGAACGACATGGCCAAGCCAGCGGAGCCGCTGTATTTTAATTCGCTGCACTATGTCTATGTCGTTGTAAAGCTCATACAGCTCATCGTTCCATGTCTGCGGTATCGCCGTCGCCAACGCGTAAAGTCGCTCTCGTAATATCGTCCGCAAAATCTTTCTCTCAAACACCCCAAGAGCCGCCTCATCGGATGTTGTCATTGTCCATGCTTCTGCGCCATATACCAGCACGGGCATGATGAGTGACTTATAGAGCGTGGTTTTCGTACGTCGAGAGAGGACTTTACTCCTGAATTGCCTACTCAGTCCAAAGTAGCACTTCCCAAACTAGTCCGGAAAAATACTAGTTAACAACTAGAATTTCCTGACTGAAACCGAACTAGTTCATACTTGCACCAAGCACAAAACGATTTATTCATGCCCTGTTTTATTCCACTACGACAGTTTAATACAATAGAGTACACAAATATTATAACTTTTCTTTGTGTATATTGCAAACCGTTAAATCGAGTACGTACTCGCAACTGTTAAATAATAATTAATATTCATAATGATTATTAATTAAATCATGTTTTTTTGAATAACCATTTAACGATTAAATACTGATATTAGCACCTTTTTAATGATTAATAATTAATTACTTAAAAAATTTTTAAAATTAATTCGTTAATTTTAATTACATCACTATTTTGTTATTTTTGATCATTTTTATTTTATTTTATTTTTTTTTACTACACAATTAATGTACATAATTATTTGATTAATTTCAATTATCAATCTAAAAGCCAAAGTATAGACAAAAATTAAGAATATTTAATAACTGCTTGAATTATTTTTTTATTTTATACTTATCTAAATCTCAAATTTTAAACGTTAATTATTATCTTTTTTACTTAAAAAAAAAATTAAAAATAAAGGACTGAAATGTGCAAAGTTAATGAATTTGATTTATTTTAATGAAAACTTGTATCTTTGTTTTGATTAAAAGGCTACTGAATAAAAATGTGTAATATATTAAAGTGTACTTAATAAAAAGTTTTTTATTGTATATTCATGAATTCATTATATTTTTTTTTCTTCCAAAGTAGTGGTTTTGGTCCATGATTGGACTAGTATTTTTCTGTCTATTTTGAACTAGTATGAGACTGGTGTATTTCTGACCGAAATCTGACAATTGCCATCTCGTAGGACAATTAAAAATACCAGTTGATTGCATGGAAAAAAGATAGTTGGCTGACTAGTTGGGCATGCGGTTCATATTAGTTGTGAAGTAGTTTATAACTAGTACATTTGACTATAGGGTCACTTCCGCATATGTATGTGTGTCTGTATGCATTCATTTGTATACATATGCAGAAATATAATAAGCATTAAAATCGAAAATCATCTTTTTATTCGTATTTAATTCTTCCCAACCTTTGTTTTGGTATTAATGGCGTTGTTCAGTTCTTGCCAACATCATATGTCATAGTTGACACATTTGTACATACAAAGATATATATATACATATAAAGCAAGTTAAATAAAATTTAAAAAAAACTTTCCTGCCAACTTCACGGTGAAAAGCTCTTGTGTGTATGTATATCATTTTGCCCGCGCTGCTCCATTCGTCGCAATGGCGAAATGAGCAAAGCACTAGCCATCAGAGAGATCCCGAAGTGGAACCTTTGGGGAGCGGATCTCTTTTCTATACATAGTTTATTTAAATGTTTTCTTTATTTAATTTAATTTTTCTTTAATTTTCAGATTTTATTTTTTTAAAGAAAATTATATCNTCTTTTCTATACATAGTTTATTTAAATGTTTTCTTTATTTAATTTAATTTAATTTTCAGATTTTATTTTTTTAAAGAAAATTATATGTGTATATACTTTTAATTTATTTAATTTTTAGATACATATTGAATTTGTTTATTTTTAATTTTTTCATTTTTACATATTTTATTTGTTTATTTTTACTTTTTTATTTTCATTTTTAAATTTTATTCTTATTTTTTTCGTTCTTTTAAGTTAAACTTTTTTTTAATTTTCTTTTAATTTTGAATCTTATTGTTTAAAAAAGAAATACATTTTTTGTCATTTTGTAATATAGCGTTTTTACTTTTTAGATTATATTAATTTAAAAACAAAATATTTTTTGTAATTTTATTTAATTTTAGGAACTTATTTATTTTTTCTTTTTTCACTTTTTCTTCTTAATTAATTTAATTTAACAAACATATTTTTCTTAGTTTCATTTAATTTTTAGAGACTTCATACATTTTTTTGTGTAATTTGTTTAAAATTGCTATTTTTTATTCTTTTAAAAGGAAACGTATATATATTTTTTAGTTTAATTTAATTTTTAGAAAGCTTAGTTCTTAAGTACCCACAAAACAGGAAACGTTAAGACGCGCTTGTTAACAGATTTTTCAATTAGTCTTAGCAAACAGCAAATTTACATTTAAATTTTCAATTTACATAGTTGCCAGAATTGACAATTGTCTTACGAAAGACTGTTGTCTTTTGAAAGACTGTGGTGAGTTGACAATGCAAACTTAAAATGAAAATATCTTGGGAAATTTACCTGATCCAGAAAAACGGTGTACGGATCCGTAATATATGACCGAAAATTAAATTTACGTATCTCGGCTTTTTTTGTGTAATTTTAGCGTTCCTACAGTGTCATCCTTAACTCATTTTTTCAAAAGGTAGACTTGGTCAGGGATCACACGATTTGTACATTTGTGCAGACTTGTGCACTATTTGCACTAGAGTGATTTTTGTTTAGAAATTTTTATCGAGAATGAGTGCTGCTTAATAAAAAAAATTCCAAACAACCCCACTCTGTTACTGTCAAAATGTATGTAGGTACAAATTTGTACAAATTTACAAATCGAGGGACCCCTGCCTTATACCGCTTTTAAAGAAAAACGGCTTATATGAATAATTCTTAATAAACTAGATTATTCGTGAATTTTGCATTAAAAACACAATTTCAGTAAAGCCTATATCTGCAAAAATCAGGACTTAGCTTCGTTTTGTTTAATACGAATTTTTAAAATTAAATCCTGTTGTGCAATTTCATAACCAATTAAATTTTAGTTAAACAATATGCATATTTCAGTGCCTTAAATATGCGTAGACATGTACAGATATAGGAGACAAATTCTTTATAGCGTCTCGTTAGTTTTTCTTCATGAATGGTTACAAATTTTCTCGCGATCTGTTTTCAATCTACAGATGCCTTGCTATTCGCATTCGGTGTACATATTTACCTACATAGATACATTCATATGTAAGTTCTCGTGCGCATTTATCCTTTCTTTGAAACTGCATACCTTTGTGCATCCTTGCTTTGTAACACTAATATTTACATTTTTATTTTTTTCTGTTCCTGTTTTCTTTCTGTTGTTGGCACTTTTGTAGCTAACACCGTTTCTGTGTCATTTCTATGCACTTAAAACGAAGCTTAAATGAAAGGCAGCAAAATGACACAGTTGCACAGTTGTATCCATCGCATCCGCATTGCAATCGAGCTTCATTCATCAAAGGCATTTTTGTACCTGTGCAAATGTACAGTGTTTTCATTTAGTAGAGCACGCANATCCGCATTGCAATCGAGCTTCATTCATCAAAGGCATTTTTGTACCTGTGTACTAAAGCACAGTGTTTTCATTTAGAGAGCACGCGCGTGCAAATCAATTTGCTTATAAATATGTATAGTTAACTAGAAGAAAAATGTGGAAACTAACTGGAGTATTTAAATGATTTATATTGACCGATATCTCTGGGTTTGTTGGTTTGTTGATAGATCCAATTAGTACTAATGCGTGCCGTTTGTTTTTATTAACAACTTAAATATATAAAACATTTACATAAAATTACTCAAAAAATATAATATTTTGTGCGGGAAGATAGCGAATATATTTGATCCTACATAGTGCTGGACAATCACAAAGCAGATGATCCACTGTTTGCTCTGCGTATGGTGAATTATAGCTACGAGATGAAGTATTGTGTTCCAGTTCTAGTCTTGCAGCATGCATTCTCACGGCCCAGTGTCCTGTGTAAACGGCAGTTAGTTGAGATAAATCCCTCTTGTTCAGTTTGATGAGAAATGCGGTGCGTTTTGCGCAGTAGATGGGCCACAGACTCCTCCAGACCCTACGGATTGTAAGTCTTTCCACCTACTATTGGCCACCTTTTTTCAGTGCTGGATTTGTGCGAGTATTACAAGCTATTTTCTTAGAATTAATACTTTTATTACTCGATGAGTAAAATTTGCTATAGAATTTTGTTCAAACGATTTCGCCAACTGAAATGGACTTGTTGGAAAAATCATTCTTAAAGTTCGTTTTGACAAAGCTGTTACCTTAAAATTTTTGTATTGAAAAAATTTTACTGTGAATACGGCCGGTCCTTAGTTGACCATTTCTTTTATATACTTCTTTCGACCTAATCCTACGGGGTGCCATGTGCCATGAATTTGACAGCAGTTATTTCAAAATAAAACTCTACTTGAGCTTACGGCGGAGCCAAGTTTACAAGTCCTCTCTACTGTACGGTTAGCCAAAATGCTTACAATTTTGTTTTTTTAGCGATCATTTTAATCCACATACGACATTTTGAGCCATCGGGAACCAAAGAAGATTCTTAAGAAATCACTACAACCTAAAAAGCATTATTTCATTTATTCAAGTTGATGAAGAATTTGGTGCTTGGGTTAAACAGCTTCCAATATTTTGGCCTGAAGCTTCCTGCAGTCGCAACAGATCGCCCCAATATTGTATGCAAAATGATATACCTAAATGCCTTATACCGACAAAAGCTCCTTACACAAGTTCTCATTGAAACTCAACCAAAAGATAAGCCAGTGTCTGCTGTGGCTCTACTAAAGTTTAAAGTTATTGTCTTATGCAAAATAACTAACTATTGGCAGCAATTGGGAATATATCGGGGCTCCTCCCACGACCATAATGTGCATGTGGCGGAAAACAGTTAGCGAGAGAGTCAATTAATGGAATTCTTTAATCTCGTACCAAAGTAACGCGTGGGGGTATTTCTAATTATTAAATGGCTCTTCAACTTTGAGAGCTATTGAATCCGTGATTTAGGCCGTATGGTCACTGTAGTATAGCATCATCCTTGACTAGGCAAGTACTTTATGTGATCCCGTACCTGAATTTCGAAAAGTCTCTTGGAGAGACGGTTGATAAGGCAATGCACATTTTGATTGATGGTTCTAAAGGGGTCTTAGAAGTAAGAGCTGAGGTTTACTGCTTGGAACCGTATCGCTGCCATACTAGTACATCACAACAAGCTGCAAAGACTAGTATGCCTCTTCATAACTGCCAATGCCCTTTTAGGCTTCAATAGGGCAACCGAAAGTATCTTGGGCATACTGGATTAGGGATTAAGAGGTAGATCTTTCCCATTTATATGTGTTTTAGATAATGACCCAATTGTGAAAATATGGCAACGCTAGTATGTACTCGTATTGTAAATTAACGGCCTTCTCAAACCGTTTATCAGTAGTGGAATTCTGTTTTCTGTTGTTCTCTGTGGAAAATTTTTATACCCGAGCGCACTTGTGCACAAGGGTATTATAACTTTGTTCACATAACGGTTCTTTGTAACAGGCAAAACGAATAGAGATAGATATAGACAAATGTATACATAAATGTTCAGAATGAAAAGAGAAATCGATTAAGCGGTGACTGTCTGTCCGTCCGTCTGTCCGTCCGTCTGTGCACACGATAACTCGAGTAAACATTAAGATATCTTAACGAAACTTGGTACGTATACTTATTTCGGAAGTAGGACGGATGGTATTGAAAATGGGCAAAATCGGACATTAACCACGCCTACCTCCCATATAACGGTAATTTTCAGAAATACGAAAACTGCGATATTTTAGTAACTACTGAAGATTATTCACTCAAAATTGGTATTTACAATAACTTTTAGACGAAAAATAAGAATATTATAAATTTTTGGAAAATGGGCGTAGCCACGCCCACTTATGGATACATGTGTATATCTTGGTAACCGCTTCACCAATTTCTTCCAAACTTGGCACAGTTGTTAGTCTTGCTACAGCATACCAAATGGCTGAAAATTTTTAAATCATAACCACGCCTACCACCCATATAACGGTAATTTGGAGAAATACGAAATCTTCGATAAATCAATAAATATTAAAGCTAATTTATTCAAAATTAATGCTTGCAACAATTCTCTACCAAGAAATACGTTTATGAAAAAATTTTGGAAAATGGGCGTGACACCGCCCACTTATGACCACATATATGTATATCGGTAACCGTTCTACCAATTTGTACCAAACTCGGTATGATTATTGTGCTTGCCGCATAGAAGCAAACCGTTGAAAATTATTGGAATCAGATTAAAATTACGACCACTTATCATATAACGGCAAATTTCAGAAATGCTTGAAACTTCAATATTTCGAAATTTAAGGACGCTAATTTACTCAGAATTGATACACACCGGCTTACCATGTAGCGGTAGCTTTCGGAAAGGTGAAAATCATATATTTAATACTTGCGCCGGGTATTTAATGTTCGGCTCCGCCCGAACTTAGACTTTCTTACTTGTTAAATTGTAAAGTTTTCACTTATTCTAACTCTATTTTATTGAGTTAGCATATACTGTAACTTTAACACAGTTCATTGACTTTGGCAATATCTACGTATGCGAAAAGAAAATTATGCTCGAGAAGACTCATTGAATTTCTACACACATTAGTATGTACAAAAATATGTATGTATGTTTGTATGTATAAGCTCCATCACTTGTAGCATCTAAAAGGATTTGTTGTGAAGGAATAGTGTGGAAAAAATGGGCATGTATTCGCGGTGATATGTGTCATATCAAATTATATGTCATTAATTGTATATTTTACTTTGTACCATTTTATATCCACTTTTTACTTAATTTTCTACATACATAAATTTATTCTGACTGCATTTTCCTTTGCACTACTTTTCTTTCCTTTTGGCGCACGCAAAACAGCAAATAGAAATTGCACACAAATTAAAGAAAAATAATACATACAAAAAGCCCAAGGATTTCAAAGGAATTTTCACAGTGAAAGCTTTTGTTCGGCTGTAGTTAGTAGCCTTTTATTCAACTTCGATGCGTTCCTTTTATATCCCAGCTCTTTTGAACGCATTTGTGATCTTCCACGAAAATGTTTCTTTTAAAATTTATCTTATTATTAGTTTAATATTTACAAAAAAAAAATTTAGTGAAAAAATTGTATCTTGCTGCTTATATTATATTATATTATATTATTGTTTATACAAGTTTGTGTCAGAGCTTAGAGTTAAAACAAAAAACAAAAAAAAAATATTTAAACACAAAAAAGACTTAAGTGAAATAAATAACTACGAATATACATACATACATATGTATGTGGCTAGCAAGGAAGATTACATTTAAAAGAATAAGCAGTAAATCGCATTTCATATTCAAGTTCCCTCGGCTTTATTACATTTTTACATTAGGGTGCATCACTTTTCATATAAACAAAATCGGTAATATATAATTTATCATATTTTAAGACTTCCGCCAAATTGTCTTATCAGCAAATACCTCAAAAAATCGATTTTTCATAAACAAAAATTAGTTTTTAAAATATTTTTTTCTAACAAATCACCTCAAATGATAGAAGAGATTAAAATTAACAGGTCTGCATAAAAATGTTTAAACATTTTATTAACGGAATCAACGGAAGTATTTTCAAATCGAATATTTTGGCGGAAGTCTTAAAGTATCCCAGTAGATAATTTCAGGAGCTAAAAGCCCTTTTAAAAGGCCTTATTAAGACGAAAGAGGCCTTCCACTCTGCATTCCTTTCCCCTTTCTTTTTTGAAGGCCTTCTGCTTTCGCTTTTCCTTTTTAATTCATAAAAATCATACTTATTTAAGGTTCATATCACATATATTTTATTGCAATTAAAATGCATATTTAAACCGCTGCGTATGTGCCTATGTATGTACATATGTATTTGTTTACGTACATAAATCAACATTTGAATTCAGCAAAAATTTTAAGGCTCAAAAGATGAAATTTCTCGTATTTTTATAGCATTCGGACCACAAGCATTTTGTTTACAAATAATTGAGTAAATACAATACCCGTAGTACTACATACATACATATGTATGTATTTATATAAATAAGCTTATATAAAAGCAATAAAATACCAAAATTAATACACTTTTCTAAACTAATATTGTGTATAAAGCACACAGATACCTATTTATTTGCATATGTGAATTAACTGCTTTGAACAGACTTGCTAATACACACAAAATTTAATGAAAAACAATATTTTAAATTCATTGTCAATTGATAATACGAGTATTCAACATTGAAATTGGAGAATGTCAACAAAGTTGTGATTATATTTTCAAATCATAAAGAGCCTAATCACTCGTAAGTTCAACAACCTTGCATGGAGTGTATTTAATTAAAATATAATGTGAGATAATTTAAACACAATTAGTTCATATATTTTACTAAAAGTATAAAATTTCATATTCAAGTATTTGATCGTATACAACTTGTGTACATTAGATTGCATCACCCAAAAAAAGTTGCGCTTTTCCGCCGGTATTATAAAACTTATTAGATTTGAAGACGTCCACCAAAATATTTCGGAAAAATATTAAGATTTACGTGAGCTGGACCATTTTGAAAATACCTCCAAAAATAGTTCCTTAAAGATTTTTTTTTTTAAAAACTCCTCAGATAGCAAAACAGATTAAGCTAAAAATAAGTGCATAAAAATATTTAAATGACTTTTCAACGGAATCATAAAAACGAGATTTTTGATGCTGTTTTCTTACTTTTTTTCAAAGATTGATTTACGAAAAACTTGAATAACTGGGCCAAAACTATTCTGATTTAGATTTGTGGGATCTCAGTAGAAAGGTATTTCCCACTCTTTTTATTTTTGTGCAAAAATAAAGTCATTCATGTCCCAATTTTTTTTTTTATTCAAATACCAACACATCTTAATTCAACTCGGAATGACGCTCTTTCATCCTTTGAATGAGTTTATTAGCAAGGAAGTAAAAAGGATGAGAAAATACCTTTCCAATGATACCTCACAAGTATAAATCGAAATAGGTTAGGTTCAGTTATTCAAGTTTTTCTTGTACCAATCTTTGAATAAAGTTAAAAATAGCATCAAAAATCTCATTACTACGATTACGTTCAACATTTTTTTTTAATTTTTTTACAATATTTTTATGCAAATTTCTTAAGCTTAAACCGTTTTGTTACCAGGTGGCAAAATTAACACAGTGATAATATAGAACTGTGAGCACCTAAACATGTTTATGAAGTTACTATCTATGCAGGTCGTAAGCACAGTTTACGTCAAATGGGAGCAATGGCGAATAAGAAGAAGAAGTGAAACTACCTTTAAATATTTGTATCATGAACAAAGGTATGTATGTATCTGTACAAATACATAAGTCTGTATGAACTTTAGAAGCAAATTTCCGGAGCTAAATTTTAGTTTATTAAAGAATATTTTATGCATAAAAATTAAAAACAAGCAAATGTCAGAATGTTCAACGAAAGAGTTAGAATATTCGACAGCAAGAAACGTCAAGTGCAGGAATACGGTAAACAGTGAGAGAATGAGAGAAAGTGCGATAAACGGTAGAACGTTCTAGAGTTGCCATGAGTGCAAGTGCAGGTATATAAGGCCGCTGCCACAGCGCACACAAAGTTCAGTTGCGAATTAGCTAGCTACAAGTTAAGTTATAAAACAAAGTAAAGTGTTTTAATTGCCTAAACAAGTATTTTAAATTGTTGTTATTGCCCAAACAAGTATTGTAAATTTTTGTTATTTCCCAAACAAGTATTGTAAAGTTAATTTTACTGTAATTTGGCAGTCTTGAGCGTTTATTTAACAATCCAGCGATACGAACCGAAAGGATTTTGGGAAATTCGTCTAGTATTCTAGAATACTAGAATTTTTAACCTACGTAGAAGCCGTGAATTAGAACAAGGTTCCAGGTAGAGATGGCCGTGGGATATCGGGAACCGCGCGGTATCGGGAAGGTCTTTAAAAATTTTTCGAGCGGGACGGGACCTTAAATCCTTGCATGAAATAAGAACTTTTTTCTGTTTTATTGAGACGAAAACGAACGGCAAAGCAGAACAAAACGATGACAGATCTTTCATTCGGCCCTTGGCGGAATATCGTCATGGTCAGTAAAAGTGAGCATAGGGCCGATTATCTTTTTTATTACTTAAAGTTAATTTGAAGGCATATACATTTTTCTGAGTAATAGATTTCGGGACCTATGGGACCCGCTGTACAATTTGGAAAAAACGTCGGAATGGGCGGGTCCGAGTCTTAAAAAAATAATTTAGGGATAGGCGGTATCGGGATTGAATATTTGGTCCTGTGCCCTTCTCTAGTTCCACGCCAGCTTATTGCAGCGGTCTGTGTGATGTTCGATCTGACTAATGGCGTGTACTGAATATACATATGTATATAAACAAATTAGCTATTGCAGAGCTACGAGTATGTGTGTATGCCTACCTATGCGTAAATTTATTCCAACTTAATGCGCTGACCTTCCTGGCAAAAACTAATTAACTAGGAAATTACAGCATGCGATGTGTATAAAAGCTTATAAAAATGCAATAAAAAAATAATCGATACTTGTTACTTACTCCACATTGTAAAATATGTACATACATAGATGGGGCTAACAACATCAGAATGCATGGCATGAGATTTCGTCATGCGAGAATTATGTATGTATGTATGTATATAGAGCGAAATGCAATCAACAATTGATTGAAGCGAATGCCGAGCTATTAAGTTATGGCGTGAACGATAAATGCGAGCGAAAATGGCAAGACAAAGATATACATATACACATGGGCGTAGCCAGGTAGGGGCAGGGGGGTGCTCGAGCCCCCCCTAACTTTCAAATTTTCCTTGTATATATATAAAATAGTACCCTGAAATGCCAGCTTAATAGGGTCGACCCCCGTCCCCCCCCCCTAAATTTCATTCTGGCTACCCCGATGCATATACATATATACTTACATGCATTTATGTAGGTAATTGTATGCTAAGTGGAAAAAAGTGGCTGCTACACAATAAAGAATGAATAAATACCTAATACAAAAGGCTAATAAAAGTAAATCTAAAAGAAAATAGGGGAACAATTATGGGCTAAAACCATAAAGTGGTGAATGGGGAAGAGAAAAATAAATCACCAGCACGCTCGTAACACACATAAACGCATTAATGTATAATAAACAAGGAGGAGGTGTGTAAATATATTTGTAGAACATTCGCATACGCATTCCTGTGTATGATTGTAAGTGTGTATGTACATATCCACAGCATTATAAGAAATTCATATGACTCATTTTAATACACGTCACTTTGACAAGTCGACGAAATCGATTATTTTGGAGGTCAATTGCTTTGACCAAAAAATCGGCCATATCCTCCTACCGACAGCAATCAATGAAGGCGTATTTACATATGTCGGTATATTAGGGTGGTCCAAAAATGCATGTGTAGAAGTAAAGTCAGAATTTTAATGCCCTGACCCCCAAGGGTGGTTAAATAATCAATTAGGTATTATTATTGGATTTCTCTTGAAGAGAACCAGCGCTTTCCGATCGAAAAATATTAATTTTCAAGAATTTTATACCATTTATGCGAAAAGTTGTTTTTATCCCCATATAAAATACATGGAAAACTTTGAGCGCTTTGAGCGACTTCTAAATATTTTTTTATTTCAAAATATAAAAAAACATAGGTATATTTTTTCGCTATAGAACAAGCATTAAAATTCCGACTTTACTTGTTTTTTTTTTTTGAACCACCCTAATGTATATACATAGGTAGGCATGCCTATAAGCAAACAAATCAAAAAATCGTCAAAATCAGTACAAAAAGCGAAAGTAAGAAAATATCAAATATGAAGCAAATTCTTCACCCGCAACATAGAAGAACCTGTGTAGAACGCAAACTTCGTTTCCTTGTTCGGACAAGGAGCAGATAGAGTAACGAAAATTTGTACGTGACGTCGTGATGCACGAATAAATCTATAGCACAAACATATACATACATACAAATGTATATAAATAGAACTCAGCAAATTTAATATATTTACCTGATTTGTTTTTAGATTAGCGTTGTCCTTGATTATGTTTGTATCTATGTATGTAAATATGAAGCTTGTAATCATACGCTCCACTTGAACAGACACCGTATTTTTCTTTAATTTCCGGATTATATTATGTATTACTTTTGGGTATCGCACGAGCTTCATTTCAACAATATAAAAGGAGCTTTAAACATTGGGTCACTAGAATAGGCATAGTAAGTTTTTAGCATCCTTGTACACCACTGTGTATAAGAAAATTGCAATAATACGCAGCCTTATAGGCGTTTAGAGAATATGTCCAACTGTTACAGAACCATTTGATGAAAAGTCATGAACTGAAACCAAAATGCTGCGCGGAAATATATTGGAAATTTCATTGAGAGCTCAGCTTCTTATAGTGGTAATACTTGGACCAGATTGGTGACATCACACACAAGCAAGATAGATTACGAATAGCTCTAAACACTTGTGCTCAGAAAATTTCAAAAAAGGACATCAATAAATGTACAACGTTAAGAAACCAACTGGAATTTTGTAAGCCTCAAATTCTTGGAAGGACGACTAGAATGTGATGGATTTATCCAAAGGTTAGCTCCGCTCTTCGCTACAAGATCAATGAGAACTTTTTGAACCTCTGGACTAGAGTCACGTCTAGAATGATCTCCGCTCAACACACAAGAAAAAGCATAAAATAGATCAAGCATTAAAAATAGTGGTGCGGGTTTTTATAAGCCTGGTATACTAAACTTCTTTTTTTGCAATTGGCAGATGACTCCAATTTTTCAGACAGAGGTGCTAGCAATCCTGACAAGCGCCAGAATGAACCAAGAAGAGGGTTTAAAACGCGCGTTGAGCTATCTGTCAGGCTTTTAAAATAGTGTTTCAACACTCTTCAATTCTTGGCAACGAGGACAAGGTTACATTTTGTTGAGCACCAGAACACAGTGGTATCGCAGGCAACGAAGTCGGTGACGGAGTGACGAGAAAAGCTTATCTTCTTTGATACTACTAATTAGTGCTGGTTAAACATACAAGGTCCGAGAGCGGCAGCAGGCCAAAGACATTCTGGGAAGAATATTATTATCTTAAAAATAGCCGACATCAGGTTTCACGCTGGTTATTCAATATACATTCTAATATGCACCGGATTAATCTTTTAGAACGACGCGACGTCAGAACGCATCCGACAAACGGTGGGATAGATTGCCAATCTGGGTAGACAAAACTAATATTTTCCGATTTAACTAATAAAAATTCTGACTTATTTTTGGCCCGTAGTTCGTCGTTTTCAATGTGTTCAGAACTTTAGGGAAGCTGATTGTATGTGTATATGTATGTACCTTGGCATTTCAGGGATAGAAAAACAAAATATCGTTTAGGCTGTAGTATCTCTCGTTCTGCTACACTCATATTCATGACTACCTAACTAGATAACACCTTCGTGGCTATTGGGTTGCAGGGCTATCTGCTTGTATTTTTCAATCAGTTTCCAACAATAAAATTTTTTTTAAATAATATTCATCTGGCTAGATAACCCAATAAACCGGAAGGCAAGAATAGCTACGTACATTATTTTGTTGCTGAACGTTTAGCGATGTACCCTGTTATACATATTTTTATCGAAACATGCGCAATATTGTTTCGACACATAGTCATTCATCATTTTTGTATTTTTTTAGAAATCTGGGTTTTAAAGTGTCAAAAATCGCCTCTTTGAAATTTTCGGCCCTCTATAGTTGAATAACAGGACAATGTAAATAGCTTTCTTTTTATATTAAACATTGACTCCTTGCTTTAAGTGATTTTGTATATTTTTTTTATTGAGGCTATTTGTAACATTAATTAAACTCAAGCTTGCTTACCCCAGATTTTAAAATTCTTTGACATAGTCGTCCGATCAGTTTTTTTTCATACTTTGGCATTAAGGGGAAATTACCCAATAATATTAACATTAAATATTGAAATTGAAGGCAGGTAAATCAATTGATCCTTATTGTTAAAGCAAAAAAACAAAACATATCAGATGCTCTCAGCTCTTAGAGAAAAATAATGTACCTATTAAAGCGATGCGGGGTGTATGTACATATTTACACACATACACGAATATGTATTCATATGTATAATTCATGAATTTAAGAGAAAAAGTTTAGACGATAGCAAAATTTAGCTGTGTATAAGAAAATATAAACGGTGCCAGACATAAAGCTCAGTAATATTTTCGTATATGCAAGGAAGTATAGCAAAAAAAAACATTTATTTCAGTTGGCTTAACTACGAGTTATTAAAATAATAGTATGCCATGTACCATCGCGCTAGGTGCCCATTGTTATGCGCGTATGTACTGCCGCCTAAAAACAACTTCGGGAAACTTTTACGCAGGAAATTTGGATTGGGATAAAAATGTTTTGCTTCTATCAATTCGTGTCTGACAGGAGAAGATCACATTTGGCAATTCATACATGTACATACATACCGTATAAACATTAGGATGCCTCTTTTAACAAAAGTGTCTATTACTCTTAGCCAATCACCGAAATCCGGCCAACATTAGTAACCGAAATTGGCAACTTCTTTTGTTTCAAAGATTTCAATGAACAGTACTTTCACTATAATTCCTTAGAAAAATTTGGACTTTTTCAAAAACTTTATTTTAGAATTAGTTTTCTGGGCAGCCGTGCTGTAAGAATTTCAACGCAAAATTTCAGTAACTTAAAACTTGCACTTTATCATACTAAAATTTAATGGGCTACAAAACTGCATACTCAAAAAAATTCTAAAACAAATTTAATTTTAATTTAAAAAATTTGAAAATTTGTAATGTACTCACTTTACTCAACTTCGGTGTAGAAAAAAATTCATAACT
>NW_016157543.1:60744-70581 GCF_001687245.7 Rhagoletis zephyria
GAAGATGAAGATGAAGATGAAATTATATATGTATATTAGAAAATAAGTACATGTGTATGTATATCGCACATTTCTTTCTTTCTGGAATTTCCTCTATTAAGTTTGACTTCTTTCGCGCGTAGGGACTACACGCACTGAGTTTTTTTTTATTTTTGTAAATTCATCACATTTGGGAGTAGTTTAAGTAGGAAAGTACCAAAAAAATAATTTTGGGTTAGGCCACTTCTGCTCTCACGGCCTCATTTGTTTCTCGTTTTCTACATTTCCATTTCATTTTCAAATCAAAGTGATTTACAAATATAAGCGTCAAACATTTATAAAATAGTTATTTGCCTTTAAAATCTTTAAATAAACTTTATGCTATAAACTTATTGCAAGTTTACTTCAAAAACTCTTTTAGAAATGCTTGTTTTACCAATAAGAAGAGGTCATAAAGGCAAAGCAATCTGATTTTTCTTCACTTTTTGCGTTTTCCTTAAAAATACTTTGAAGTACGAGTATTATCGGTACTTTTTTGCAAATATGAGTACTGGAATCGATTATTCTTTAGAGTATTCTAAATGAGTACTAGTATCGATACTTTTCTAACAAGTTCCATCACTACCTATTACCTTTCCTATTTGTTTTTTATTTATTTATTTATTTCGAAAAAGTCAAAAAACTAACAATGGTTCTTACTGACTAAAACGCTAACCTAGACTTGAACATTTATAGAGAAAATGCTAGAAGAATATTGAGTTTAGTAAAANGTACTTTTTTGCAAATATGAGTACTGGAATCGATTATTCTTTAGAGTATTCTAAATGAGTACTAGTATCGATACTTTTCTAACAAGTTCCATCACTACCTATTACCTTTCCTATTTGTTTTTTATTTATTTATTTATTTCGAAAAAGTCAAAAAACTAACAATGGTTCTTACTGACTAAAACGCTAACCTAGACTTGAACATTTATAGAGAAAATGCTAGAAGAATATTGAGTTTAGTAAAAAAAACACATTCTTAGGCAAAGAAAAATCAAGCGTAATAGAATTCGCAATCTCGTTAAGTTCGCGAAGTGAACGTGCAATTGGAGCATACCAGGCATAGTTCGTAGTTAAGTTTTTGATATAAAATGGATAAAAGGAGCGAAGAGTCCTCGTTGGTACAAGAAACTGAACGGAAAGCAACAGTGAAGGGCAGTCAATTTCTCCATTAATTATGTACAGGGTAAGACTTAGGTCTTTTAATAGTACTTCATCCATTGTATACTGTACGTGGAAAGTAAAATAGTAATGACATAGACAATATTTACTTAAACCTTAATTAAATGAAATTACAAATTATCCTTAATAATTAGATAAGTCTAAAGAAAGAGGAAATAAATAAAAAAAGTATAGAAATGGAGAATTGAAACGCAAAGAAGAAATATACACGTTTAGAGTTTTAAGAGTTTAATGCCCTGATACCCTGCGATCATACTGTTTTAAAATAGTTATAAATTAGTGTCTTGTAGTTGAATCTGCCTAGTCCAGCCTTTACGGACTCCGGCACCGAGTTCCAAACCCTAGCCGCGTTAATGAAGAATAGTCTGGTGGATGTTAGGTAATTTAATTTTGGAACGATAAGACTGTGGTGTCTTCGTTACTTGGCTGGTATCAACTTCTCAAACAGATAGCTAGGCATCCTCCACACAATAAGTTTGTACATAAATATACAATTTCTAGCTGCCAGGTAGTTCCCAAGGCTGCAGCCTAATATCTTTGTCTGCCAAGGAGAAATATGTTCGTATCTGCTGATCCCATATACATAACGTGTAGCATTGTTAAAGGCAACATTGACTTTATGGCACGATATCGAATCTAATTTACTGTACACCACCTCAGAGTACGTGATGAGTGGCAAAATCAGTTGAAGTACTAATTTGGGCCTGGTTTCCACTGGAGTGAATGCAGCAGACACCCTTAATTTGCGCACTATGGCATACACGTTTCCTACCATCTTATTTACATGGTCAGTACACGTAAGTTTTGTATTAACAATGAAACCTAAATTGTTTACCTTTTCCGTAAAACTTAGCGAACTAGAACCTATCCACAATTTGGGAATATTTTCAACATATACTACATTGTTATATATAGGCAAGACGTATGACTTTGACACATTTAAACACAAAGAGTTATCACTAGCTCAAGCAGATATTGCAGACAAGTCACTAGGGCTATTCGCGATCCGGTGCAAATGGTCTAGCATCATTGCATTGCAAATTTGTATTGCAAATTATTTGCAATACACAAACAAAATACACGCATTTGCATTTGTCATGGCTTTGCAAATTTGCAATACCGTAAATCCATAGCATAAAAATGCTATGCATTGCATTCATAAACAAAACCAAAGCTGATGCACAAAAATTGTTTTGCAAAAGCTTTACCATGACAGTTTAATAAAGGCCGCTCACAATCCATGGCATATTTCTGCAATTGCATAAATTTGTCAGCTCTTATGCACCGAATTGCGAATAGCCCTACTGTTTATTTTGAAACATAAATCTTCAACTAGACCAATACGACAAATACAATCGTACGTCGTCAGCATACGCATGCACATTCACATACTGACACTTAGAAAAAACATCATTGACAAAGAGACTGAATAAAAGCGGACCAAGGACAAAACCTTGTGGGACACCTGTATTTACATATCTTGAATTTGAAATTGAATTACTTGACTTGACGTTCTGTGTTCTATCCTTAAGGTAGCTGATCATGAGTTTTATTGAACTTCTACTGAAACCAAAATAATGTTCCAGCTTAAGACAGAGCAAGTTATGATCCACAGAGTCGAAAGCTTTCCAGAAGTCTAGTAAACAGAGAAGAGTCAAGTCACCATTGTCAAAGTTAGTTCTTATATCATCGAGTATTTTAGTCATTGCAGTCGAGCAACTATGATTTTGCCTGAACCCGGATTGTAATGAGGAGAGTAGATTTTTCTTTTGCACGAATGCCGAAATTTGTTTCGCCACAAGCTTTCACAAGCCTTAGAGCAGGCAGGCAATATGCTTATAGGCCTATAGTCACTCAAACTGCAAGCATTCATCTTTTTCGCAACTGCCAGTATAATAGCTTTTTTCCAAATTGCTGGGAAAAAAAGAAGTTGTAAAACAATGATTTATTATGTGGGTTAGAGGGCCTATGATAACTCCCATTACATTAATCACCCCAAACACAAAAGAAAGAGATAGAACAGTCCTTCTGGCCTCAAGGGACTTTAGATTAAGTAAGAGGAGACGGGAATGGTAGGAAGGGATGGGATCTGAGAATTTTAAGGAACTAAGGGCATATTTTAGAAAGAGCTTTAGAATACGCTCGATTCTATCAATAGCAAATTTTTGATGCGGTCTCCAGATAAAGGCCGCATATGCAAGCTTAGAGCGAACGAATGATGTGTACAGCAATTTCAGAGTGTAGGGATCAGAAAAGTTGGAGCTATTTCGGCGCACAAATCCCAGAGCAGCATATGATTTGGATATAATGAAGTCAATGTACTTATTAAAGGTAAACGAGCAATCAAAAATCACACCTAGGTCTTTAATCTCATCCACTGCCTGAAGGACGGTACCAGAAATACTATATGATGTGGGAATCACGTTTCGAACTTTGGAGTACGTTAGGTGGTAACACTTATTAATATTAAAATAGAGACGAGATCCACGACACCACAGATATAATTTATTAACTTCTTCTTGAAGCCGTAATGCGTCTTCATATTCTTTGACCGCGGAAAAAATTTTCAGGTCGTCAGCATATAGCAAAAACTGTGAGGATGAAAAACAACTACATATATCATTAATAAAAAGAACAAAAAGTAAAGGTCCTAAAATACTACCTTGGGGCACGCCCGAGAAGGCTACGAAGGGATTGGAGGAAGCACCCTCAAACGAGACCACACAGCACCTGTTGCTTAAGTACGAGTGCAACCATTTAAGAAAAACAGAGTGAAATCCGAGCAACGCTAATTTGCGTAATAAAATAGTATGGGACACCTTGTCGAAGGCTTTGGTAAAGTCGGTGTATATGCAGTCTACTTTGAGTCCAGCAGAGAACGCATCAATGCAGTATTCCCCAAAAACGGCAAGATTAGTGAGCGTGGACCGCCCAGCCACAAACCCATGCTGTTTATGTGAAATTAAGCTTTTAACGGCGAAATACATCTTTTCCTTAACAATCCCCTCAAATAGTTTTGCGATAGTAGAAAGCTTGGAGATTGGCCTATAATTAGCATTTCATTCTCAGCACTAGTATTTGTACCTACACTTAAAATTGTAAACGTTTTATTTGTTTTTACACCAAAGTTGCCATTAAAATAAATGTATTTACGCGAATCAAATTGTGATTGTTTTTATCTTATTTTCTGTCTTTATTTGATAGTTTGTTTTTCGATTGCCAGATGAATTAAATGGCAGCAAGATTCTCTCACGGCTCTCTTTGCACTTAGAAATGTAACTTAAAAATCAAAAATCTTTAGTTCTCCAAGTTTCTAAATTAAGTTATTTTTTGGGTAGCTATATACACGCGTTGCTCATTTGCCAGATATACAATTTTCAAGTCAAGTCTAAACCTTGCATAACTGAGCTTTTATGCAAGGCTTAGACTTCTTGACTTACCTAGAAACTTAGAACGATTACTCAGTGTGTCATCTATTACCTTTTCTCCTTGTTTTGATTCTCAGCACTTGTATTTGTACACGTAAAGTTGCAAGCTTTTAATTTGTTTGGTTTGAAAATATATAAAAAGTTACAATTAAAATAAATGTATTTACGCGTTCAAATTGTGATTTATTTAATTTATTCTGTATTTATTTGAATTATGAAAGAGGAATTATATTTATACAAAAAATTATATTTGTGTGGCATATTTGTAGGGATTTTATTAAAAAGTGAAATGGTAGCATTATTCCCTCACGGCTCTCTTTGCACTTAGAAATTTAACTTAGAAACCAAAATCAAGAGTTCTCCAAATGTCTAAGTGAAGTTGCTTTTTGGGTAACTACATACACGCGCTGCTCATTTGCCAGATATTAAATTTTAAAGTCAAGTCAAGTCTAAGTCTTGCATAACTGAGCTTTAAAACCTACAGGTTCTTAAGTTTCTTATGGTAAGTTAAGTTTTAACTAACCTCAAACACAGTTTCTTATATAACAGTTTGGCCAAAATATTAAGTTAAATTAAGTTGCGAAAATTAGGTCTAGACTAACTTAGTTTTCACTCGAAGAACGTTCAACGCCAACTACATGGATAATATGATACGAAACAAGAATGATAGAATACAAGATTGCTCACTCCCGACGGCGATGACATTTGTGGGTAAAAAGTAGTGAAGCCGAATAGGAGGATAAAAGAGAATGTTAGATTATTCAATTATCTTAATATTCCATTTTTCGACAGGCAACGTATTTTAATTGCTTTAAATTGTGAAAATATATATTTTGTAATAAAAGTTAATGAAAGAAATGTGAAAAACGGTGATTTTGGTGAAAGTATAGTGAACTTCAGTTTGTTTAAAGTTTTTGAGGCGTTGTTTACTGTAAATCGAGAATTGTAAAAAGCCAAAGCCAAAGTAGCGGTTTGCGGAATGCGACACCTTCTGTTCGCTACCAGGGATGCCAAGTCTATTAAGGCTGATTCCCCAAAATTTCTTAAAAAATTACCCTTTTTTCCATGGTATTCCCTCAAAATAACTTTTGCTATTTAAAGAACTCCAATCTCATTTTTTTTTATAAAAAACAACAAATATCATTAGTTATAATGAGATAATAAGGACAACCTTGTTTTAATAATATATAAAACCAATACTTCCGAGTATATTTCGTAAAGCATACATATGTACATATCAAATGCAGTCAGCGACAAAAATATGAATACCCTGACGTTTGAAGATTTTATTTACTTATACATTTCATACTAAATTTTTTTTTTATTTTTATAAAAATATAGTTCACTCAACAGCAAAAACCACAAGAACTATTTTTTTTTTAATTTCAAAAAAAAAAATGCAAAAAAAAACTAAAAAATTTTCATCAACATTTTAAAATTTTTCTATTCGGTTTCATAGAAAAATTTTGAGTACGCAGTTTTGTAGCCTATTAGCATAGCAAAATGCAAGTTTCAAGTCGCTAAAAATTACACTATGCGACAGTCAAAATCGGGATGGGATGAAACCAACGGGAAATGTTATATCGGTCAAAAACAAGTTATACGTGGCCCGGCGTTTCGCTGGGTCACGTCTAGGAATCGAGATATATCGATTTGAAGTTAGTAACTATCATATAGGGGAAATTGTCACCTTTGGTGGTCTTTTTTTGACATAACTCGAGAACCACTAGTCCGATTTTGCTCAAACAAATTTAAAAAAATTAAAAATTACAACTCCTTTAATCTGTTAATATAACGTTTTTCTATATACTCAACAGTTTTGCCGGTAAAAATAAATGTATGAAGAAAAAAAAATTATTTTTGCCTAAAAATTAAAATTTTTTTTTTAATTCATAAAAAATCCCAAACCATCATTTAAAATCAAAATCATTTTTTAAATTTGTTTGAGCAAAATCGGACCAGTGGTTCTCGAGTTATGTAAAAAAAAGACCACCAAAGGTGACAATTTCCCCTATATGATAGTTACTAACTTCAAATCGATATATCTCGATTCCTAGACGTGACCCAGCGAAACGCCGGGACACGTATAACTTCTTTTTTTACCGATTTAACTTTCCCCGGTAGTTTGAACCCTTCCCGATCACTGACCCCTACCATTTGTCTCACAGTGTTACCATTGATTTTTGAGAATTTTTTTTCAAACAAAATCTTTCTTTATACAGAAGAAAATGCCTACAATATCTACAAACGTCTACAAGTCGCACTGAAATGTAGAGGGTCTTATTTTTAAATGATTGTTTTGTAGGTAAAATTGTCACCAAGCATCTATGCCTATTCTGAGTGCAGTTTTTTTTTATTAATTTTGGAAAAATTCTCAATGCATAGATAAATACTTACTTTTATCAGACTGCTCTAAACTTTTCCAGACGTTGGCTCGGTGCCGAAAACGAAGTGAGAAAGATGGTGTCAAAAGGGATGTTACGAATGTGGAATTTTTTCGCAAAAGCTCCGCATTGATTATTGCGAATGGGAATATTAAAATTAATGCGGAAGCTCGCGGTAGCGAATGCGAATATTCGCAACAATCGTGGTGTCAAATATAAACGTCAAGTGAAAAGTGTCGCTATGCACGGTTGCAATTTCTTTAATATCCATACGGTTGCATGAGACAATTACGTTGTTTTAAATCCGTAACACTGAGGAGAGATTGTTATTACAAGTTTCAATTTTATTCTCAATAGGAGTGTGTTAATAAAACCCGTTTGTATAGTGAATTCCCCCAAAATTTAAAGGCATTCCCCGATTTCCCCGAGAAATTCAAATTCCGCCAAAATCGGTTGGCATCACTGTTCGCTAAATCCTGGATACGAAACTATTTTTTTCGTGAGAGCGCTGTCAAAAAGTTCATTTTTCATAACATCTAATAGTGCCACTGCTACGAAATACATGTATGGGTATTTAACGGGTGATTTTTTAAGAGCTTGATACCTTTTTTTTTAAAAAAAACGCATAAAANGAAATGTCAAAGCATACTGAGCATCTTTCTCTTTGACACCATGTCTGAAATCCCACGTGATCTGTCAAATACTAATGCATGAAAATCCTAACCTCAAAAAAATCACCCGTTATTAAGAAATTGTAGGAGATTTTCTTTTGTTAAGTAAAACACTCGAAAATCAAAAAATTTAAATACCTGCTTTGTCAAGCACAAAAATTAAAAAGTTATAAAATTCTTAAATAATGAGTAAAAGCAAAACGAGTTTAGGGGCATTCTCAGAAGCGAAATGAGAGAGTTTCGTATCATATTATCCAGAGACAGGCAAAGTGGCTCCCAGGAGACTTTTGCACTTAGGAGCCGGCTGGGCACATTTAGGTCCTAGATGAGGAGTAAGATCAAAAGCCAGCATGAAGGGGAAGAATACCATATAAAAATTTCTTGTACTTCGACTCTCATTACTAATATATATGATGTTTTTAATGTATTTTTTACACCCTCTTTATCCTGAAAACTGATTAACTTCTTGAGTGGCACTTGCTGGCCTTTGACTGCTTCAAGAGCCAAAAGTCTGCCCATCCCTGATATTATCCATGGCCAACTGAATTCTCTCGCGGTGTCGGTGTGCTCGTGTACGTGTGAAGACATAAACAACTGATCTGCCCGCGAGAAAGGGGCTGCCCATTACTGGTTTAAATGCTATGACAGTAAATATATTTTTTCCACAACGTTTGTGAGTGCTTATTTACCTATGTGCTACATACACTATTGGCTTCATTTGTTAGATTTGCGACCGCACTTACAAGATCCTCGCCACTTGTTGCCAGTATGGAGGTGCCGCCCAATAAAGGTCGGAAACAATCGATAGCACGATCGTCACTATCCATGGTTTCAGACTATCGAATTGACTATCGATAGTTTAAAGAAAGTGCAAAAGTGTCAGAAAAAAATTTGTAAATGGACGCTGATTAAATTCTCGCTAGATTTTGGTATGGTTTATGCGATGACAGCGTTTTATGTGATATATTAATTGGTGGGCTGAACAAAAGTTTATGCAATACGAACACCGATCAGTGACAAGAATAGCATCTATCTTGGATCGGCGCATTTAAAAGGATAGACTCCGTTTTAAGCTAAATGTGCTGGCAACTGCAAAAAGAGTAGACGTTGAGGTGCAGCGGATATGCGTACATGGGCGTCGCCAGGATCGAATTTAGGGGGGCTGACATACAAAAAAAAAATCCTCGAAAATTTTATTTCAAAATTGTAATGTAGTTGATATGAATCCTTATTAGATCATACATATGTGTAACTAAATGGTTGCATTTGAAAAGACGATCCTAACTAATAGCAAAATATAAATTTAGTTGAGTAAGTAGAGTGAAGTACTAAACTTACATTTTATTGACTTGTTTTCATACAAATATAAGAATATTAACAGGAAATATGATTATTATTTTCTTACTACAAAAATATGTAGGACAGGCGTATAAAAAACTAATAAATTTGAAGTAAATACATATCGTCACCTTTATGCCAGAAGCATGAATGTGCAAATTTACTAATTTTGAGTTATTGGGTTGACTTGATGAACTTTTGGATGTCCTATGTTATACCAAACCCAGAATATCATACGTACACGAAAACCACATACCATGTTATACCATGTTCACGTTAAAAAATTAACTCGAGTTTAACGTTTTGAGTTTATGAAAAACTGTCAAGTGTTCTCATTGGGGTCTTAAAGAAACTCAGAGTTTAATTTGATATTTGTTTGTTTACTTTTTCTTATTCACATTTAGTTTGTTCCCGTACTCCAGGGTTTAGACCGAAATAATTCGAAGTAGCCGTGGTGTGGAATACCAACCGTTTAGCAAAAAAAAAAGTGTGTCTCTATAGAACTTTTCATGCCGATTTCAACCATACCAAGCGTATTTGGCACAAATAAAAATCAAAGCCAATAACAGAGGTTAAAATTAAACTTTTCTATTTTTATACCCGAGCGCACTTGTGCACAAGGGTATTATAACTTTGTTCACATAACGGTTGTTTGTAACAGGCAAAACTAATCGAGATAGATATAGACAAATGTATACATAAATGATCAGAATGAAAAGAGAAATCGATTAAGCGGTGACTGTCTGTCCGTCCGTCCGTCCGTCTGTGCACACGATAACTCGAGTAAAAATTGAGATATCTTAACGAAACT
>NW_016157543.1:70715-70821 GCF_001687245.7 Rhagoletis zephyria
AAATTTCAGAAATGCTTGAAGCTTCAATATTTCGAAATTTAAGGACGCTAATTTACTCAAAACTGATACGCTTACCATGTAGCGGTGCCTGCAGCTTTCGGAAAGG
>NW_016157543.1:70922-73788 GCF_001687245.7 Rhagoletis zephyria
TCCGTCTGTGCACACGATAACTCGAGTAAAAATTGAGATATCTTAACGAAACTTGGTATGCGCACATCTTTCGGGCGTAAGACGGATGGTATTGCAAATGGGCAAAATCGGACAATAACCACGCCTACCTCCCATATAACGGTAATTTTCCGAAATACGAAAACTGCGATATTTTAGTAACTACTGAAGATTATTCACTCAAAATTGATATTTACAATAACCTTTAGACGAAAAATAAGAATATTGTACATTTTTGGAAAATGGGCGTAGTCACGCCCACTTATAGATACATGTGTATATCTTGGTAACCGCTGCACCAATTTCTTCCAAACTTGGCACAGTTGTTAGTCTTGCTACAGCACACCAAATGGCCGAAAATCGGACAATAACCACGCCTACCTCCCATATAACGGTAATTTGGAGAAATACGAATTCTTCGATAAATCAACAAATTTTAAAGCTAATTTACTCAAAATTTATGCTTGCAACAATTCTTTGCCAAGAAATACGTTTATGACAAAATTATGATCAGATATATATATCTCGGTAACCGTTCTACCAATTTGTACCAAACTCGGTATGATTATTGTGCTTGCCACATAGAAGCAAAACGTTGAAAATTATTGGAATCAGATTCAAATTACGACCACTTTTCATATAATGGCAAATTTCAGAAATGCTTGAAGCTTCAATATTTCGAAATTTAAGGACGCTAATTTACTCAAAACTGATACGCTTACCATGTAGCGGTGCCTGCACCGGGTATTTAATGTTCGGCTCCGTCCGAACATAGACTTTCTTACTTGTTTATATTTAAAATATCTCGGAATTTATTTGACCGATCACAAAAGTATTGATGCAAATGTAACGATAATTTAAATATCTTTTACGCGACGTTTATAGTATTACCCTTTTTAAAACAACATTTAAATAAACGCCATTTAAAAAATTATATTTATATATTTTTTGTTTATTAGGTACCTCTGGCTTAAAAATATATAAAAAAGGAGAAAATTATTAACCAAGTGAAAGACCGCCTAATTACCTTAAGTTTGATGTCATTTTTAATGGGTTAGGTTGTTCAGAAGACATTAATATTTAAAAAAATAAAAAATAAAATAACTTTTACCATTGATATCTTCTTTAATTTTTGCTTCCGCCAGAAATTTTAGGTAAGTAGGTAAGGTTGAAATCAGCACAAAAAAATTTTTGGTTTCTTCTTAGCTAGATTGTTGATATTCTACACTTATGTGCTCGGAACGACGTCGCACTATTTCTGATAAAATCCTGCAGTACGGGAACAGGCTAACTGTCGGAAAGTTGGTTGCAGGTTTGGATTATCGCAGACACAAACCAAATTCGGTAAAAAAAAAAGGTTGCGTTCGCTTTAACTCCAAATAAAAGTGGTGTTTGAGGCGAGTTAAACCAAAATTATTTGTATGGCAAACTCCGAGTTAATGAGAAGTGTTAACCGTTTAACTCCAAAATGGCCCATAAACTCGAGTTAAAGGCTCAACGTGAATATAGTATTAAGTCTCGTAAAAAACTTCAAACTTGATTTCCTAAAATTTTAATTTTTACACATTCCTGCTTCTGGCATGTGGGGAACGATATGCACTTGCCGATTTGTTTTACAAAAATTATTTAAAAAGCAGATGTCTCGGTTGCTCAGCAAATCGGTAAATCGTTTCTGCAATTATTTCACATTGATTCTCTAAAACAAAATTTCGATTAAGGTGCACAAACCTAAAGGTAAATTTTATAAGAAATTAAAGTGACAATTTATTAAAACTAGTAGTAACCCCCGAAATTCGGGTGAATGCATTAAAGAAATACTTACTAAAATTAAGAAATTAAATTTAAGCATATACTAAATATACTTCAGTATTTAGTTGAAGATTTATTTAAAGAACTTCGTGAAAGACGTCAATTAATCTTGTACTGCTAAAGGCTTGATAACCCAGAAAATTTTCGCCGTTTATGGTGAAAGCCATTTAGTATCACAATTTTAAACTAAAGCTTTCTTAACCCTTTCAGTATAAAATTTCAATCACTGATTCTAAAAATCTTAAAATATGTATACCGGTTAATTTTGTATCATTCATTTCAAAAATCACATTAAAAAATTTTTAAAGCTTTGAGCTTTGCCGTCATTCCGGGTCCTTTATAATTGTCAGTGATATCCTAGGTGTTTAAAAAAGAAAGTTATGCCAACTATTTTTATTTGTTTGCATTCATGAAATATATTTAAATACTATGAATAACAATGTGCCAAAAAAACAAATAAAATTTTAGAACACACGAAAGAATCGATATACTTACGAAACTATGGGCCAAATATAGTAAAACTGCGTTTTTAGTTTTTCACTCTGACGTCAGGATTTTTTTCAAAGGACTTTAAAATTTTAAAGATATGATTTATTCAAAAAACTATTTAAAACAAGTAAGAAAGTCTAAGTTCGGGCGGAGCCGAACATTAAATACCCTTCGCAAGTATTAAATATATGTTTTTCACCTTTCCGAAAGCTACCGCTACATGGTAAGCAGGGGTGTATCAATTTTGAGTAAATTAGCGTCCTAAAATTTCGAAACATTGCAGTTCCAAGCATTTGTGAAATTTACCGTTATATGAAAAGCGGCCGTAATTTTAGTCCGATTTCAATAATTTTCAACGTTTTGCTTTTATGTGGCAAGAACAATAAAAATACCGAGTTTGGTCCAAATTGGTATAACGGTTACCGATATACATATATGTGATCATAAGTGGGCGGTGCCACTCCCATTTTCCAAAATTTTACCATAAACGTATTTCTTGGTAAAGAATTGTTGCAAGCATCAATTTTTAATAAATTAGCTTTAATATTTA
>NW_016157543.1:75188-78044 GCF_001687245.7 Rhagoletis zephyria
AATATTTACTGATTTATCGAAGATTTTGTATTTCTCTAAATTGCCGTTGTATGGGATGTGGGCGTGGTTATTGTCCGATTTCCAAAATTTTCGGCCGTTTCGTACTTTATGCCAGGGCCAATAACTGTGCCAAGTCTGGAATAAATTGGTGCACCGGTTAACAAGATATACGCATATAATCATAAGTGGGCGTGGCTAAGCCCATTTTCTAAAAATTTATAATATTCTTATGTTTCGTCTAAAACTTATTGTAAATATCAATTTTGAGTGAATAACCTTCAGTAGTTACAAAAATATCGCAGTTTTAGTATTTCTGAAAATTACCGTTATATGTTATTTTCAATACCATCCGTCCTACGCCCGAAAGAAGTATATGTACCAAGTTTCGTTAAGATATCTCAATTTTTACTCGAGTTATCGTGTGCACAGGCGGACGGACAGACGNGACGGACGGACAGACAGTCACCGCTTAATCGATTTCTCTTTTCATTCTGATCATTTATGTATACATTTGTCTATATCTATCTCGATTCGTTTTGCCTGTTACAAACAACCGTTATGTGAACAAAGTTATAATACCCTTGTGCACAAGTGCGCTCGGGTATAAAAATCAGTGCAATGTAGAATAACAATATGGGCTCCAAATGAAAGAGAAAATTCTGTTGAATTTAGAAACAATAAAGTTGTTTGCCTTACAAGGACGAATAATAATAATAATAGATTGGCGCTTACACCTATGTTAGTGTTTGGCCGAGCTTCTCCTTCGACTTGTGGCGTGCGCCTTGATGTTGTCACACAAAGCGGAGGGACCTACAGTTTTACGCCGACTCCGAACGGCGATTGTATTTTTATGAGAAGCTGTTTTTCATGGCAGAAATACACTCGAAGGTTTGCCATTGCCTGCCGAGGGACGACCGCTGTTAAGAAAAAACCTTTTTCTATATTGTGATGGGTGAAAGCATTCACTGCTTACTACTACACCACAGCGGCCGAATAGGTATTGAAAATACGCTTTTAATAAATTTTATCTTTTCAAGTAAATAAAGTTTGCAGGACGAAATTCGATGATGTGGTCGCATGTACATATATTAGTTCTCAAACAATAATTTTTTCAAAAATAAATATTGCAAATTTTCAAGGATTTTTAAGGCAAAAATTTTTAAGGGACACTTTCCATACTCATTCGTCCTTATGCACCCACAAATTTATTCTGTTATAATTCTACAGAATTTTTTCTTATTTTTGATACCCTTATATTTTTGTACTACATTGCACTGAATTTTGAAATAAGTAATCATATCGGGCCCTAGCCGCCAAAATAACGTAAGCCAAATTTTTTCATAATTTTCTTTTCGATGCAGAAATGCACCTAAATGCTTTAAGAATATTTCTGCATCAAAAAGAAAATTTTGAAAAAAATGTCGCTTACGTAATTTTGCCGGTTAGGGCTACATATTTTTTTAAATTCTAAAGTCCTTTTAAAACAAGTAAGAGCAGCGCTGTCTTCGGCTATGCCGAAGTCTTCATACATTTCATGAACATCAGCAAATTTTACTTTGACAGATTACTGCTTTTGAATACATCTGCATACATCGATTATGAGCCTTGAGCACTGCGACCTCTAGGGTGGTCTATTGTGCGTGAATGCATACATCGATAGAGGAGTTACATACTCATACAAAAAATCACATCTAAACAATCAGAGGTATGGAAGATATACTTTATATGGCACCAATCTAAGTGATTTTCACTGCTATGTGATCGGTATGTAAACCGGTAACACAATTTATTGGGTTTAGTTTCCTACATAAAGGAGATATATCCCAAAAACTGGTATCTGAACAATCAGTGCTATAGGAGATAAAGCTTATACAGCATAGATTTTGACGATTTTCTCAGTAGACTTTGTATTATTATTTATAAAATATCTTACGAAATTTATCGGTTTTAGCTGTTCAAATAAAGGAGTTTTACAGTAAAATCCCATATCTGAACAATCAGATGTATGGAAGATATATGTTGTAGTCACCCGATCCTTGTTATTTTCACTGTAAGTATTCTGTTAATAATGAGTGAAAATGGTGCGAAATTTCATGTTCCTAGCTGCATAAATGGAGGAGTTATGATAAAAGACCTCATATCTGAACAATCAGTTGTATGGGGGCTGCAGGTTATAGTGACCCGATCTTTGTTATTTTCGCTGTAAGTCTTCTGTTGATAATGAGTGAAAACAGCGCGAAATTTCATGGTCCTAGCTACATAAATGGATGAATTATAACGAAAAATCTCATATCTGAACAATCAGTTGTATGGGAGCTATAGATTATAGTGACCCGATCTTTGTTATTTTCACTCTAAGTCTTCTGTTGATAATGAGTGAAAACAGCGCGAAATTGCATGTTCCTAGCTATATAAATGGAGGAGTTATAACGAAAAATTTTATATCTGAACAATCAGTTGTATGGGAGCTATAGATTATAGTGACCCGATCTTTGTTATTTTCACTCTAAGTCTTCTGTTGATAATGAGTGAAAACAGCGCGAAATTGCATGTTCCTAGCTATATAAATGGAGGAGTTATAACGAAAAATTTTATATCTGAACAATCAGTTGTATGGGAGCTATAGATTATAGTGACCCGATCTTTGTTATTTTCACTCTAAGTCTTCTGTTGATAATGAGTGAAAACAGCGCGAAATTGCATGTTCCTAGCTATATAAATGGAGGAGTTATAACGAAAAATTTTATATCTGAACAATCAGTTGTATGGGAGCTATAGGTTATAGTGATCAGATTTTTGTAATTTTCACTGTAAGTATTCTGTTGATAATGGGTGCAAGTACTGCAAAATTTCATG
>NW_016157543.1:78054-88882 GCF_001687245.7 Rhagoletis zephyria
GCAAATTTTACTTTGACAGATTACTGCTTTTGAATACATCTGCATACATCGATTATGAGCCTTGAGCACTGCGACCTCTAGGGTGGTCTATTGTGCGTGAATGCATACATCGATAGAGGAGTTACATACTCATACAAAAAATCACATCTAAACAATCAGAGGTATGGAAGATATACTTTATATGGCACCAATCTAAGTGATTTTCACTGCTATGTGATCGGTATGTAAACCGGTAACACAATTTATTGGGTTTAGTTTCCTACATAAAGGAGATATATCGCAAAAACTGGTATCTGAACAATCAGTGCTATAGGAGATAAAGCTTATACAGCATAGATTTTGACGATTTTCTCAGTAGACTTTGTATTATTATTTATAAAATATCTTACGAAATTTATCGGTTTTAGCTGTTCAAATAAAGGAGTTTTACAGTAAAATCCCATATCTGAACAATCAGATGTATGGAAGATATATGTTGTAGTCATCCGATCCTTGTTATTTTCACTGTAAGTATTCTGTTGATAATGAGTGAAAATGGTGCGAAGTTTCATGTTCCTAGCTGCATAAATGGAGGAGTTATGATAAAAGACCTCATATCTGAACAATCAGTTGTATGGGGTCTGCAGGTTATAGTGACCCGATCTTTGTTATTTTCACTGTAAGTCTTCTGTTGATAATGAGTGAAAACAGCGCGAAATTTCATGGTCCTAGCTACATAAATGGATGAATTATAACGAAAAATCTCATATCTGAACAATCAGTTGTATGGGAGCTATATGTTATAGTGGTCCGATTCTTCCGATTCCGACAAATGATTAATACATTATAAAAATACAACCACCTATCAAATTTGATCCGGATATCTCGAAAACTGAGAGACTAGATTGCATACAAACAGACGGACAGACGGACATGGCTAAATCGACTCAGCTCGACGTTCTGATCATATAAGTATACATTTTAATGGGTCTATCTCTTTTTGTTCTGGTACTTACAAGCATCGGACCAAAGTTATAATACCATTTCATGCTCATGAAAGGTATAAAAATCCTTACGTCAGAGATAAAAACTAAGTACGCAGTTATAAGTGACTCAAAAAAAATGACGACGTGTTGATTTTTGTTTAAATATTCGAAATGTTTACGAGCTAATTTTTTTGTTATTTTTCTATACAAATACCGTTCAAGCTTTAACAAGAATCACATATATCAGTGTTACAAACTTTATACCAAATTTAGTAAAATTCCACAAATTTTCATCAAAATTTCAACTTTTTAATCTGATTCTTTAGAACATTTTTGGGTGTGCAATTTTGGTCTAATGAAGTGCAGATTTCAAACGGCTAAAAAATCCCGTTGATTTCTGAGAATTTTTTTTGGTGCCGGAATTTTGCACTTTTTCCATATAATGATGAAACAAAATGCGGGAGACCGTTAGCAACAAAATTTCAGAAAATCTACGCCATTTTTTGTAAATTACACTTGTTATATAAAAAAAAGCTCAAAATTAGTCTCCAAACAAACAATTATCATCAATCATCGCAATTTTTTTAGCTGGTGGAAACTTCCACTTCATTAGCCTCCCTGCCCCTAGGTAGCGACGCCCATGTATGCGTAAACATAGTGCTGCAGTTGAAGATACTTCAGTTACACATTCAACTAGCAGACAGAGCTCTTAATTTTCGATTTCGTTGATAAGCGGGTTGAAAGTAGGAAGCAATCGTCTGGTATAGATTCAATTATATAATTTCGTTAATATTAAGAGTATATTCACATCAATAGAGTTGCAGACCCACTTATATTTAAGTAGGTAATAAATATATAGTTCTTGAGAACAGAATATAGATTTTGATAAATAGTGTATTTTATAGCGGAAAATCTAAATCGTCGATATTTTTGCAAAACCGCCCATCGCCCAGTTGGAAAACCTTCTTACTGCTTATTTTTTTCAAAAAAAATTTTAACAAATGAATAAATATTTAATAAGTAATAAGGGTCTTAAGTTTATAAGTTTAATGTCATTTAACTTTGCATCATATGAAATTAGAATAACAATATGGTAAAATATATGTACATATATAATACTACTAATAAAAAAATATGAAATTTGAGCTTGATTTATACATTTTTAAAAACTTTACAGCACAAAAACAAAAACAAATCGATTTGATAGTTTTCCAACTTTCTCGAGAACGGGGCCAGGAAAAAATAAAAAAAAACTCACACATACACACGTCAAAATTCTCTATGAAAAGATATATTTAAACATTTTTTTCTTGAAAAATTTTTCACATACAAATTTTTTGATAACAAAAATTAGTTTTTGAAAATATGCCATCTCAAAAAAAATTAAAACAAGAAGAGAGTTTAAGTTCGGGCGGAGCCGAACTTTAAATACCCGGCGCAAGTATTAAATATATGATTTTCACCTTTCCGAAAGCTACCGCTACATGGTATCAATTTTGAGTATATTAGCGTCCTTAAATTTCGAAAAAGTGAAGTTTCAAGCATTTCTGAAATTTGCCGTTATATGTATTTATACCGGCCTCAATTTTAGTCCGATTTCAATAATTTTCAACGTTTTGCTTTTATGTGGCAAGCACAATAACTGTACCGAGTTTGGCACAAATTGGTAGAACGGTTACCGAGATACATATATGTGATCATAAGTGGGCGGTACCACGCCCATTTTCCAAATTNACCGAGTTTGGTACAAATTGGTAGAACGGTTACCGATATACATATATGTGATCATAAGTGGGCGGTACCACGCCCATTTTCCAAATTTTTTTCATAAACGTATTTCTTAGTAAAGAATTGTTGCAAGCATCAATTTTGAATAAATTAGCTTTAATATTTACTGATTTATCGCAGTTTTCGTATTTCTGAAAATTACCGTTATATGGGAGGTAGGCGTGGTTATTGTCCGATTTTGCCCATTTTCAATACCATCCGTCCTACGCCCGAAAGAAGTGCACGTACAAAGTTTCGTCAAGATATCTTAATTTTTACTCGAGTTATCGTGTGCACAGATGGACGGACAGACGGACGGACGGACATACAGTCACCGCTTAATCGATTTCTCTTTTCATTCTGATCATTTATGTATATGTAGCGGGAGCTACATATTTATACTACCAGCGCTAATGGCGCGCGCTCTCCAGTGCTCACCTGAGCATAGCAAGCACAGCCAAGGCAAAGAACACAAAAAGTCAGTATGCTATAACGAGGCGCGCGCTCGAGAATTTAGAACTTTCACATAAATTAATTTTGATTAACTTAGTTAGCTTTAATATAAACTTTGTACAGTAGATTTAGTATATTTCAATAAAGAACACTTGAAATATATCTTAGTTAGTGATACATTAATTTGTAAGATCACTACATTGGTGACCCCGACGTCCGACGCTGGACGGGCCCATAAGTGCTGCTAAACCATTGACAATACCGACGTGAATAATTACTGGCATTTTTCTTATGCAGACTACATACTAAACAATTTTGTATTAGACGCGTGTCGGTGGAAAATTACGCAAACTTTCGATATAAATTCATTTTGCAGGTGGAACGTGCTAATCTGCGTAAAAATAGCAAGTTGCAATTTAAATGTCTTAAGACTCGGGCATGGTACATAAAATTTGATTCAACGCTTATATAACCATTCACGTGTTCGAGAATCCCGCAGTGCTAGAAAACTCCGCAGCGTCCACAAATCACGAGTTTTTGCCGTTTTTCGAACTGTGCTCGCTCAGTATATTGTTTCTGTAATAACATTTTTGAGCGCAATCAAACGGTAGTAACGCGTAATTTTTCATTCGTGGGTGACAAATACCGCAATAGTATCATCGGCGCGTTGCTAATCACGCGATTACAGTGACTTTAAAGTGATCTGCTAAGAACTAATACGAAGCCTTACTGCTCTGTGTTTGTGGAAGCGAGACGTCTTCAAAAGCTTATCGCGTTACGTCAAACAGTGTCACCTTTTTTCAATGCCTGTAGATTCTCCTCCAACTAAGGCGCTAGTCACCACAATGCTGCAAACCAATACTCACAGCGTCAAAGCACCCCCTTTCAGCACATAAACCCCATCACTCTAATTCGCCCAACTCGAAGCACAGTTTGTTCATCACGGGATTTTGACTGAGCGAGAAAAATTTTACCAGACAATCCCACTTGTCAATACGCGATCTGCATCGGAGGTAGAAGACATCATCATCCAACCACCAATTGAAAATCCGTACGAACAACTAAAAAATACGTTAATCGTTCGTTTTTTGAAATCCAAGGAGGCAAAGCTATTGCAACTCTTGGACAAAGAAAGTTTAGGTGGTCGCACTCCGTCGCAACACATGCGGCACTTAAAAGCGCTAGTTCCCGATATTAACGAGGAAGTATTAAAAACCCGGTGGATTTCTCATCTGCCACAACAGACGCGAGCATGCCTTGTAATTCACAAAAACGCCGGCATAACCGACCTCTCCGAGTATGCAGATAAGCTTCATGAGGTCTACCATCCTCAAGGTATTGAAGCTATATCACAACCGCCAAACTTGCAACAAGACCTCGCATATCTCACTAAACAAGTTGCAGCATTGACTACTGCAATGGCAAACATGCAGTCCAGATCTCGTTCACGAACTCCTAGTCGCAACCTAAGCCGCTCAAAAAGTAGACCAGTGACTAAGAAGCTTTCAATTAAAACAGGTTTTTGTTGGTACCATACCAAATTCCAAGCACAAGCACGAAAATGTCTCCCTGGTTGTAAGTTCTCTGGTGGTAAATTCCCGGAAAACTCCTGAGAGAGTCGCTGAAGGCGGAAAACGGCTCTCATTTTTCAAACTCCTGCCGTTTATTTGTCACAGACCAGACAACAGGTGACAAATTTCTTATTGATACTGGCTCCGACATTTCTGTCTACCCGAGCAAACACGCCAATAAGCAATCGGCACCGCTTTCATATCAATTGTTCGCCGCCAATGGTACCCCAATCTGCACGTATGGTACCATAATGCTAATACTCAACCTCGGACTCCGTAGAGATCTCCCATGGCGTTTTGTCATTGCTGATGTCACTCGTCCCATCATTGGAGCTGACCTCCTCAGTCACTTCGGTCTGTTTGTTGATCTTAAAAGAAAACGCATAACTGACGAGCTTACAGGCATTTCAACTGTGGCAAAAATCATTATTAATGATGTTGTTTCAATAAAAGCGCTCCAACCGGAAGCTGATTCTATCTATATCAAACTTCTACAAAAATTTCATACTATCACCCAGCAGGGTAGTGCTCAGTGTTCCAATGAATTTAAAACTGAGCATCATATAAAAACTACTAGTGGACCACCAGTTTCCAGTAAAGCTAGACGACTTGCTCCAGACAAATTACACATCGCCAGGTGCGAGTTCGAGAAAATGATCCAACTTGGCCTTGCACGAAGAAGTGATAGCCCTTGGTCTTTGCCTTTAGTTCCAAAAAAATCTGGTGAGTGGCGCCCCTGTGGCGATTATAGACGTTTAAACGACCGTACAATCCCGGACAAATACCCAGTTCGTTATCTAGAGGATTTTGCAGCGAACTTGCATGGAAAATGTATCTTTTCCACTATTGATTTGGTTCGCGCTTTTAACCAAATACCAGTCGCACCTGAAGATATCGCAAAAACGGCTATCATCACACCATTCGGACTTTTCGAATTTCCGTTCATGACGTTTGGACTGCGAAACGCTGCGCAAAGCTTCCAGCGTTTCATGGATGAGGTAACAAGAGGTTTACCATTCATATTCACCTACATTGATGACATTCTTGTGGCATTAGAAAATCAACAGCAGCACTTAGACCACCTCCATATCCTGTTCCAACGCCTACAAAATGCAGGTTTAGTCATTAATGCTGCGAAATCACTTTTCGGTAAGCAGGAAGTTCCATTTCTGGGCCATTTAATAACTGCTAGTGGAATGACGCCTCCCCCGGAGAGGGTTTCTGCAATTACTAACTTTCCCAAACCATCTACGATTAAAAAATTACGTGGTTTCCTTGGTACTATCAATTTCTACCGAAAGTTTATTAAAAACGCCGCTAAACTCTTGGGTCCACTTAACAAAACGCTGGAAGGGCCTAATGTAAAAAGTTCTCATCCAGTCAACTGGACTCCTGAACTCGAGGATGCATTCAACAGCTGTAAACAAGCTCTTGCAAACGCTACACTTCTCGCGCAACCAAACGCTAACACCGAGTGGGCTATATTCACTGATGCGTCAGAAAACGCCATCGGCGCAGTACTGCAACAACGCTGCAATAACGAATGGCAACCTTTAGCTTTCTTTAGCAAGAAACTTACCCCATCAGCGCAGAAGAAGTCGACCTATGATCTTGAGCTGGCCGCAGTGTATGAGGCTGTTCAACACTTCAGGTATATTTTTGAAGGACGACATATTATCATTTACACTGACCACAAGCCGCTCATTCATGCTTTTAAACAGCGTCCTGACCGTGCGTCGCCGTGGCAATTTCGCAGATTAGATTTCATCAGTCAGTTCACTACTGACTTGCGTCACGTAGGCGGTGCTGAAAATATTGTTGCTGACACACTATCCCGTGTCGATGAAGTTTCAACTGCAGTCGAACCCACTGGGTTATTCAATGCACAGATGGAAGACGCCGAACTGCACGAACTCTTACGCAATCCCACCACTTCGCTCGACCTGCGTCAACTTCACTTCAACATCAACGCAGTCAAATTGTATTGCGACATTTCGTCAGGTACAGTTCGGCCTTATGTTCCTAAATCGCTACGTTTCAGAATTTTTAATGCCCTTCACTCCCTCTCTCACCCTGGCCAACGAGCATCAGGCAAACTAGTCACTCAAAGATATGTGTGGCCATCAATAAATAAAGATATCGCTAACTGGACAAAGTGTTGTTTGAAGTGTCAAGCAAACAAAATTACTCGCCACACCTCATCTCCTATTGCTAGGTTCGAATTACCATCGCAAAGATTCGAACATATTCATATCAATCTAGTTACCTTACCAGTCTCACGAGGATTTACGCAGTGCCTGACTATTATCGACAGATTTACACGTTTTCCACAAGCGATTCCAGCAGAGAACGGCACGGCAGAAACAGTGGCACGCGCTCTAGTCACCGGATGGATTTCGTTTTTTGGCGTACCCCTCAGAATTACTTCGGATCTTGGCAGACAATTCGAATCAGATTTCTTTTATCAACTCACAAAAATTTTGGGCAGTAAACATTTAAAAACTACGCCATACCACCAAATGGTTTGGTTGAACGCTTGCACGGGCAGCTTAAATCTGCGTTGTTGTGCCACGGACCATCTTGGTATGACGCTTTGCCTGTTGTCCTCCTCGGATTCAGAGCTGCCTGGAAAGAAGACATCAGTGCTACGCCAGCTGAACTAGTTTTTGGGGAGCCCGTACGCTTGCCAGGAGAATTTCTACACCCTTCTGCTGCCGATTTTTCACCTCACGAGTTAATTGCATCTCTCAGACAACATTTCCACGCATTACCACCAGCGCAAACATCCAGGCATAGGCAAAAGCACATATTTGTTTTTAAAGACTTGGCTACTACTTCTCATGTTTTCGTAAAACACGACCACATTCGTCAGTCGTTTGCTGCACCATACGATGGCCCTTGCCCAGTCATTGAGAGAAATGAAAAATGTTTCATTGTTAACGTTCGAGGCAAAAACACAGAAATATCCGTCGATCGCCTCAAGCCAGTGTATTTCATCCCCGAAGATATGGAACATCAACGAACACACAACATTCCACAGCCATCGACGAGCAAAGTTCCTACAACTACAAAACGCCTTCGCTTCGCTAAATAATCTTTCGGCTAGTTTTAAATAATTTGTTAATATTTTCATTATAGACGAACACAATTTCTCCAAGAAGGGGAGATATGTAGCGGGAGCTACATATTTATACTACCAGCGCTCATGGCGCGCGCTCTCCAGTGCTCACCTGAGCATAGCAAGCACAGCCAGGCAAATAACACAAAAAGTCAGTATGCTATAACCACAGTATACCAGTAGAAAAGGTTTTTGTTGTTGTGGCTGTTAATTTGGTCCCCATAAAGGACTTGAGGGTTGCGAGCAACTGTTTTACCGCATTCAGGGTGCTGTGCAGCAAAATAATGTGGTGAACAATTTTAACATCGGATAAATGGCGAGAGAAATATTGTTATGCGCTTTATAAGTAAACATGAACGTAATAAAATGTTTTATACTTCAATACAACTAGTTAGCGCTATTTTTGCAATTCGAAATGATCTTAAAAATATTTGTAGTGAAATATGTACTTTATGAGTTAAATGGAAACTATCTTATATGTAAAAATATATTCCGATTTACTTCAAATAAATGATGTAAAATGTTTTATATAAGGATCTGTTTTTAATAATAATATTTATTACTTTCATCTACATTGCTTTTATTGTAAGTTTTCACGAGTAGTTGCAGTTTTCTGCAATTGTCTCTGGCCGACTATATATGCTAAAGCTAAATAATTTCACAATTTCTACCCTATTAAACGTTTATATTTTAATAAAATGTGATCAATTACTTAAGAATATATAATTTCCGATCAAACTATAGAACTGAATGTTTGAGAAACAATTATTTAAATCAAATGATCAATAGTAAACGCACTCGGAGCGAATTTTGGAATACGGAGCGAATTATGCATATTAACACTAAATAATTTCTAACTTTCTACCATATTATACGTTTATATTTCAAGTTAATATGATTAATTACTGAATAATATATAAACTCCGATCAAACTTCACTACTGAATGCTTGACAAACAATATTTGAATCAAAAGATCAATAGTGAACGCGCACGGAGCGAGTTTTGAAACACGATATTAAATACGCTTGTTAAGACTAAATAATTTCTCATAAGCTTATGTTTTATTATAATATAATTAATTACTGAAGAATATATTAACTCCGATCCAACTATAGTATTAATTGTTTGACAAACTATTTAAACCAAATGATCAACAGTAAACGCGCTTGGATCGAATTTTGGAACATTTCAAAAAATATTTACAGAGGAAGTATATTATTTGGTAGAGATCAAAATGTATTTAACTTAACTTTGGATTTGACCATGCTCTCAGAAGAACCATCGTATAAAGTCAAATTGAAAAAACTTTGTATGAATTTTGAATCGTTTGTTTATATTTTTCTACATTATAGTATCTTAAAAGAGAGCCGCACTGAGTTGTCAATAACACATTGGGCCGTATGCATAAAAACTAAGCAATTGCTTTTTCCAAGATTTTCATACCTTTCACTTAAACTTATTTGAAAAAATTGAGTGAAAGGTCTGAAATTTTAAGAAAAAGCATTTGCTTAGGTCTTATGCATACGGCCCCTTGTTTAATACACCCATGATACAAATATTTAAAGGTAAAACCGCTTGTTCAAATCGTCGGCCATCATCTATTTTTTGAAGATTGTTTATTTTATAAAATTGAAATTTTTAGAGCAACTCAAATGACAAATAAAAGTAAAACAAACAAGTAAGAAAGTCTAAGTTCGGGCGGAGCCGAACATTAAATACCCGGCGCAAGTATTAAATATATGTTTTCCACCTTTCCGAAAGCTACCGCTACATGAAAAGCCGGGGTGTATAAATTTAAGTAAATTAGCGTCCTTAAATTTCGAAATATTGAAATTTCAAGCATTTCTGAAATTTACCGTTATATGAAAAGCGGCCGTAATTTTAGTCCGATTTCAACAATTTTCAACGGTTTGCTTTTATGTGGCAAGCACAATAACCGTACCGAGTTTGGTACAAATTCGTGGAACGGTTACCGAGATACATATATGTGATCATAAGTGGGCGGTGCCATTTTCCAAAATTTGATCACATCATATTTCTTTGTTAAGAATTGTTGCAACCACCAATTTTAAAAAAATTAGCTTTAATATTTACTGATTTATCGAGGACTTCGTATTTTTCTAAATTACCGTTATATGGGATGTGGGCCTGGTTATTGTCCGATTTTGGCCATTTGGTATGCTGTACCAGCACCAACAACTGTGCCAAGTTTGGAAGAAATTGGTGTAGCGGTTACCAAGATATACACATGTAACCATAAGTGGGCGTGGCTACGCCCATTTTCCAAAAATTTATAATATTCTTATTTTTCGTCTAAAAATTATTGTAAATATCAATTTTGAGTGAATTATCTTCAGTAGTTACTAAAATATCGCAGTTTTCGTATTTCTGAAAATTACCGTTATATGGGAAGTAGGCGTGGTTATTGTCCGATTTTAAAAATTTTCGGCCATTTGGTATGTTGTAGCAAGGCCAACAACTGTGCCAAGTTTGGAAGAAATTGGTGCAGCGGTTACCAAGATATACACATGTAACCATAAGTGGGCGTGGCTACGCCCATTTGCCAAATTGTTTTAATATTCTTATTTTTCGTCTAAANGTTTTCTGTCTTCCTCTTCTTCTTTCGTTTCGATCGTAACGCAGAATACCTAAGTTCCATTCCAGCGGAGCGGAATGCGGGAACGTAATCGAAATGCAGAATAGGGCTGAATATCAATTTTGAGTACACAGGTTTACAAAAAAAAAAACTTATGCATATTAAACCAAACCTATAGGTCAAATACGACATAAAATTTATTCAATAAAAATTAAAAAAAAAAAAATTGTTTTTGTTCTCACTGAAACCGAGTATGGAGGTCCCTTGATTCCTCAAGGTCATCTGGAGGTCATGCCAAGGTCATCCCAAGGTCAAATTCCGACGAATTTTATTGAATTTTCAGGTTTGTTCAATGAA
>NW_016157543.1:89076-102605 GCF_001687245.7 Rhagoletis zephyria
TTTCTTAAAATTACCGTTATATGGGAGGTAGGCGTGGTTATTATCCGATTTCGCCCATTTTCAATACCATCCGTCCTACGTCCAAAAGAAGTCTACGTACCAACTTTCGTTAAGATATCTCAATTTTTACTCGAGTTATCGTGTGCATAGGCGGACGGACGGACGGACGGACGGACGGACGGACGGACGGACGGACGGACGGACGGACAGACAGTCACCGCTTAATCGATTTCTCTTTTCATTCTGATCATTTATGTATACATTTGTCGATATATATCTCGATTCGTTTTGCCTGTTACAAACAACCGTTATGTGAACAAGTTATAATACCTTGTGCACAAGTGCTCTCGGGTATAAAAACAAATAGATGAAAATATTGAAATTTTCATTTATTTGACTGAAAATGAGAATGTATTTGTGGGATTGGAAATTTGAACAAATTTTTGTAATGTTAGCAAACTTTAAAAATATTCAGGCTGCCTCTCAGCGGTTTTACCTTCAGATTTTTGTATCATGGATACACCTTGGTCTAGATATCACGAACAAGTTTTCCTTTATTTATTTTTACTTAAAATCCTTACATACATATGTATTTTATTTTAAATTATGAATTTTATTCGTGCAATTTTTTATGTTTAATAGTTTTGAGAACATTTTTTGGTCCTGTTGTATTCTTTTATTGCATGCCTTAAACTTTTTTACTTTAAGTTATAATTTTGAAGATATGCCTTCTGCCTTTGTCAAGCACTTTAGCTAGGTGCGACAAATTTAGCATATGCGCGTAAGAGCATAGAGTACGTATACGGCTGTGCTGCCGCGATTCTCCAACATCTTGTCAAAGGAGAAAACATATTGGTGGCGGAATCCATCGTAGTCCGATTTTCCTTAAAATCTACGAAAAAGCGATCACTGAATCTGAACTGCTATAAACGTGTATATTCAAATCAAGTGCTGCGTTCGTAGCTAATGTAACTTAATAGCATTTTCGTAGATTTCACGAAAAATCGGACTACGATGGATTCTGTGATAGCCATGATTAGTTCGTGCGATTATGACTTATGGATCGATTATGGATGGGAACGGAACCTCAGTTGGGTTGCCGATGGACAGCGCCACTGAAATAAAAATGGTTTTTATTATGAATAGCAATAATTAAGTTTCATAAAGTTCAAGGTGGTACGATTTAAAAAAAAAGTTGAAAAAAGAAATAAAGTATCTCAATAAAAATTTTCCGGCAGCCACAAAAATGCAGTTGCCAATATAGCAACTTAGTTGCCAGCTTTCAGTTGCTAGTTGCCATCGGTAATACCATTTCAGCCACTGGCCAACCAACTGAAGTTCGGTTGTCCTCCGTAATAGACCCATAAAATCGGAATCGAATATGCATGCAGAACTATAAATATTTTGTAAATGTGTGCTCTGTCCGCGAATTCCAGCCATGTGTGAAATATCGTATGTGAAGCCTCTGTCTGACTTAACGATTGTCAAAGGCATGGCAGAAGATGTTTCATCATATGTTTTCGGCCATCGTCTTCTTCGAGTAAGTTCATCGATACCAAAAAGTTTACAACCTTTATGTGCCAGCAGCCCTTAGTGTTTTTGCCAATGACATGGTACTATTGCACTGTTAATAACCAAATTTAGCCGCAGTTGCATTCACACGTGATATAATAGCTAGTGTCGGCAAGCTGTGGGAATGCCCATGAGATGGCGTTTGTTCAGCTATCGAAATCATTACATCGATGGCGGTGGGCAGTTCTGCTGGAACATATTTACCACAGCAGTGGTTTCGCCGTTTTGTTTTGCAACAATAGAATGCAATGATCACATGTCATAAAATGTCGACGAACAAAGATATACAATTTAAAATGACTAACCTTATTCCCGGCCGATTTGGGAGATCACCCTTGGTCACGACCAGAACGCATTTAAAAAGAAAAAAAACCGCAGGGATTGCAGTAGTTCTTTCAATCACCGTTGATGATGCTGTGCTTGTAATTAATAGTCTGAAAAGACAGAAAATTGCATTAATGAAATGTTATACACATCAAATAAATAAATTTCAATAATTTGTTTACCATTTCACAAACCGAATTACCAAGAAATAGAAACTCACCGCGATGCGATACAGAAATAAAAACCAACAGGGCTGCATTTTTTTGGCAAACAACACAAGCGATCAGAGCAATCTGATCCGCAAAATTATTTTGTGAAAAATAATAGTTGAAAAGAGTTTTTACACGTGATTATCACATTAACTCATAAGTGCAAATTATTGTGATTATTTTTAGTTGAATATAATTGTATTACCTTGGACCCTTTTTAATGTTTTCTAATATTCATTCTTTTGGGAAGCAAAAGCAACCATGCGCAAAATTTCTTGTGGGGAAATTTGGTCCCCATAAAGGACTTTCACCACGAAACAGCTACAAAAACAAAAACCTTTTCTACTGGTATACTGCGCTATAACGCGGCGCGCGGTCGACAACTTTGAAGTTTCACATAAATTAATTTTGATTAACTTAGTTAGCTTTAATTTAAACTTTGTACAGTAGATTTAGTATATTTCAATAAAGAACACTTGAAATATATCTCAGTTAGTGATACATTAATTTGTAAGATCACTACATATACATTTGTCTATATCTATCTCGATTCGTTTTGCCTGTTACAAACAACCGTTATGTGAACAAAGTTATAATACCCTTGTGCATAAGTGCGCTCGGGTATAAAAAAATCACAATGGTAGCTATGAGTATTGCGCAATATTTAAGTATATTATCATGGAGTGCACTCTACAATAATTTGAGTTATGAATTTTAAAAGCTAAATTTTAGAACATAGATCTCTAAGGTGCGTTTTAAAATATAGTCGTCGAAAAAATAACAGCCGCACCATATAATGACACGTTTAAACAATTTTTTTGTTATTCACTTTTAGTAAGTTTTTGTTCAGTAGGCAGTTTTGTAGTCCGTTCACTTTTAGTATAATAAAGTACAAGTTTCAAGTAGCTAAAAATTATCGCTGATTTTTTAGAATTTATTTGTCGAGAGTGTTGCGCATTCGTTGCCATATAAGGCATGAACAAAATCAGTTTTTATATGGAAGAAAATGCGCAAAACCCTCGAAAAAAAATTTCTAAAAAACCAGCAGTAATTTTTAGCTGCTTGAAACTTGCACTTTATTATACTAAAATTGAACGGGCTACAAAAGTGCATACCGAAAATTCTGAATAAAATGTTTGATTCATTTTTATGAATTTTGCACAAAGTTTGCAAGAATGATCTATATGGTTTTTTGGTATCGAATGAACTATAGTTTAAATGAAAATTAGCGCAAAAGATTTATGATGGAAAACATTTTGAATATTGTGAAAAAACTAATTTACGAATACTTCTGTGAGTGACTGTATATGCAATCCGATTTCCTACGAACCCATGGGCTGTCAACAGACTTCGGTTAACACCCATGACCATACGATCTTATATGTATATATAATACGGCTGGTATGGCTCAGTGGTTAGAGGAGCGTACTACCATTCCGTAGGATCTGGGGTCGGCCCAAGTAACATCTAAATCAGAAAAAACTCAGTGCGTGTAGTCCCTACGCGCCGAAGAAGTGAAACTTAATAGAGGAAATGCCAGAAAGATAGAAATGTGCGATATATATACACATGTACATATTGTCTAATGTACAAAAAAGCATATTTATTTAAAATGTTTTTAACGAGCTTTAATTATTTAATTTTTTATAACCAACTGCAAAGTTTAATTATTATTTGTGCCTGAGAAAACGTCCATATCTACAATATTGACTAATAGATTGTGGTAACTAAAGTAAGATATAAAATGTTTTATTTCAATATTATTAATATTTCAGGAAAAAAACCGCATCAATGGTAGCCCCTTCTTTGGTTGTTGGATAATTTCTACCATTGACCAATTACAGTTTTCTTTAAAAAATTTTGTCAGTTCATCAGATTTGGTCAGCGAAAAGTTGACCTTGAAATCTCCTGCAAGAATTACAGGCCGACCATAACAGTCTACTTATCTTCATCTTCATCTTCATCTTCATCTTCGTCTTGATCTTCATCTTGATCTTGATCTTCATCTTCATCTTCATCTTCATCTTCACCTTCATCTTCATCTTCATCTTCATCTTCACCTTCATCTTCATCTTCATCTTCATCTTCACCTTCATCTTCATCTTCATCTTCATCTTCACCTTCATCTTCATCTTCATCTTCATCTTCACCTTCATCTTCATCTTCATCTTCATCTTCACCTTCATCTTCATCTTCATCTTCATCTTCACCTTCATCTTCATCTTCATCTTCATCTTCACCTTCATCTTCATCTTCATCTTCATCTTCACCTTCATCTTCATCTTCATCTTCATCTTCACCTTCATCTTCATCTTCATCTTCATCTTCACCTTCATCTTCATCTTCATCTTCATCTTCACCTTCATCTTCATCTTCATCTTCATCTTCACCTTCATCTTCATCTTCATCTTCATCTTCACCTTCATCTTCATCTTCATCTTCATCTTCACCTTCATCTTCATCTTCATCTTCATCTTCACCTTCATCTTCATCTTCATCTTCATCTTCACCTTCATCTTCATCTTCATCTTCATCTTCACCTTCATCTTCATCTTCATCTTCATCTTCACCTTCATCTTCATCTTCATCTTCATCTTCACCTTCATCTTCATCTTCATCTTCATCTTCACCTTCATCTTCATCTTCATCTTCATCTTCACCTTCATCTTCATCTTCATCTTCATCTTCACCTTCATCTTCATCTTCATCTTCATCTTCACCTTCATCTTCATCTTCATCTTCATCTTCACCTTCATCTTCATCTTCATCTTCATCTTCGTCTTGATCTTCATCTTGATCTTGATCTTCATCTTCATCTTCATCTTCATCCTCATCTTCATCTTCATCTTTATTCAAAACCATTTCTTTTGATACCCATATTGGGATACTTTATTTATTTTAGTAAATACATCTACAGGTCAGGCCCTTTCATTTTGCACCTCATTTTTGNGCTGAACGGTTGGTTATCTTGATGTGTTCCCTCAGTTACTCTCTCAAAAGTGCTCCCCCTTACAGGTTTTATGTCATAGGAACGACTTCCTGTAAGTTCTGACTAAATCCTGTAAACCAGACTGCTATTGGAACAGACTAAATTAGTCTCTTCCTTTGAACTTCGGACTAAAAACTGTGGAACTGTCAAACTACAATCTTACTCTCTCAAGTGAGAGTAAAAGGAGAACAGATGCAGACGTGCACGGGAACGCAAAAAGCACTATTTCCTGTAAAAATGTCAGTCGGTTTGTTTACAGGTCATTTGTACAACACTGATTTGGCTGAAATATCACTAACTAATTATTAAAATCTATACATATTCAAATATTTCGTTGTTTACTTCCTCCTTTTTACAAATATAAGGTTCTTTGCTTTCACCGGTTTCTGTTTTTGTTTGCACATGGAAATCAGATAATCGTTTGACACTTTTAATGAACTTACAGGAAAAAAACTCCGGACCAAATCCTGTAACTTCTGACTAGGAACAGTTGCTCAGTTACTCTTTCGAAAGTGTACCCACTTACAGGTTTTATGTCAATAGGAACGACTTCCTGTAAGTTCTGACTAAATCCTGTAAACCGGACTGCTATAGGAACAGACTGTGTGTTGCACACCCGAAGGACGAGGCCTTTCATGTGACACCTCAGTTTTGAAAATCGAACGAACGATACAGATTTTATGACTTGGTGTTAAATATTTAACGCAACCCTCTGCGGCAGAGAAACTTTGAATTCGATTTTCTAACATGTGGCAACTCCTTTCATGGAACTGAAGCTAATTTGCACACCCGAAGGATGAGGCCTTTCATGTGACACCTCATTTTCGAACGAACAATACAGATTTTATGACTTGGTGTTAAATATTTAACGCAACCATCTTCGATCTCGTGTAAGAAGTTTCACTTCAAAAAATGTTTTCTAACAATGGTCGCCCCAGCGGCGAAGATGTCAACGCTCCTAGTGTATTTCTGCCATGAAAAAGCTTTTCATAAAACCAATTTGCCGGTCGGAGGCGGCAATATACGCAAGGTTCATCCATTTTGTGTACCATCATGACGTACACCAAAAATTGGAGGAGTAGCTCGGTCAGTGTAAGCGCCAAAAAATATTATTACTATTATTGCATATGTAGATGAATTAATAAATTTACCCGCATTTGATTTAGATATATTAAAGTGGGAATCCCTTCCAAATGGCAGAAAACCAACTCGGCGTTTTTGACAGGACTATCGCAGCTGTATACCACTGTGCGTCAAGTCATTTAGTCGGTCGCCTAGAAAGTGTCCGTTAGTTCCTTGCGGGTTGTGATGAGGTGGGTCGTTCGCACGTTTAAACTGTCAACGATTTCTGGCTGCTCTGCTCAACAACTACGCTGTTCAACTGCAGACGAAGCCCCGGATGAATGAACAAACATGCCAACGAGGCAAAAACCAAAAAGAAAAAACTCAAAATACCAACCAAGGCATGCGGCAACTTCCACGAAGGCGGTATAGTAGTCTCGGGACGGCTGTTATAAGGGCGCCAGCAAAACGACAAGTTCGTTTACAACAATAACGCCAAAAGCAAAAACAAGTGGCAAAAGTAGTAGGTGGCAGGCAGTCAACCATCGTTTGTCGTTTAGCCTTTTTTTGTGTGTTTATAAGTAGTGTCGTTAAGATGGGAGTGGGCGCAGGGAATTGCGTAGAGCTTCGGGTTTACGTACATACATACGTAGGCTTGTTGGTTGGCATCAGAGTCAAGTATGGTGAAAAAAGCACGCGCGCGTTCTACACCAAAACAGACCAAAACAACAAACGCCTTTTGTGTGCTCCACGCACACCCAAACAGTAGTCTGTTTGGATGAGTATGCGTTCTTTTTATTTATGCCAGTTCATCAGGGAGGCCAACTCCCCTGGGGCTAATTCCCCGGAATTCCTGAAAAAATTCCCCTATTCTCGATGAAATTCCCCAAAATGAATTTTGATACATATTTAAGCCACTTCATGCTCATTTTTTATTAAAACAAGTAAGAAAGTCTAAGTTCGGGCGGAGCCGAACATTAAATACCCTTCGCAAATATTTAATAAATGTTTTTTCACCTTTCCGAAACCTACCGCTAGATGGTTAGCCGGGGTGTATCAATTTTGAGTAAATTAGCGTCCTTAAATTTCGAAATATTGCAGTTTCAAGCATTTCTGAAATTTACCGTTATATAAAAATCGGCCATAATTTTAGTCCGATTTCAATAATTTTCAACGTTTTGCTTTTATGTGGCAAGCATAATAAAAATACCGAGTTTGGTACAAATTGGTTGAACGGTTACCGATATATANTATATGTGATCATAAGTGGGCGGTGCCACGCCCATTTTCCAAAATTTTATCATAAGCGTATTTCTTGATAAAGGATTGTTGCAAGCATCAATTTTGAATGATTTATTTTTTATTTTTATTTATTAATTAGCTTTAATATTTACTGATTTATCGAAGATTTCGTATTTCTCCAAATTACCGTTATATGGGATGTGGGCGTGGTTATTGCCATTTGGTATCCTGTACCAAAGCCAATAACTGTGCTAAGTTTGGAAGAAATCGGTGCAGCCGTTGCCAAGATATACACATGTAACCATAAGTGGGCGTGGCTACGCCCATTTTCCAAAAATTTATAATATTCTTATTTTTCGTCTAAAAATTATTGTAAATATCAATTTTGAGTGAATTATCTTCAGTAGTTACTAAAATATCGCAGTTTTCGTATTTCTGGAAATTACCGTTATATGGGAAGTGGGCGTGGTTAAAGTCCGATTTCGCCCATTTTCAATACCAACCTACCTTGGATTAAGGGAAACCTACATACCAAATTTCGTTGAGATATCTCAATTTTTGCTCGAGTTATCGTGTACACGGACGGACGGACAGACGGACAGACGGACAGACGGACGGACAGACAGACATGGCTTAATCGATTTCTTTTTTCATCCTGATCATTTATGTATACATTTGTCTATATCTATCTCGATTCGTTTTGCCTGTTACAAACAACCGTTATGTGAACAAAGTTATAATACCCTTGTGCACAAGTGCGCTCGGGTATAAAAACAACAAATATTAAATTGTGATATAAGTACGTTATATGTTGGATTTTTTAATTCACTGCTAGTTCGTTCAGCTTAATGAACTAGCTCTTCTGAGTCTTAGTTCGTTCATCTTATTGAACTATAGTTCACCTAATTCAATTAGTTCGGTAGTAGGAGCTGAGTTTCAGAACAACAAAAATGTACGTTTTATAACCCGGGCCGGATCGTGAGCTCAAAAGAATCAAAAATTTTGTACGCCCAAGCATGATAGACATTTTATTTTATTATGTTATATATTGTTTATAAATGAAGTTTTTAATGAATATTTTTATAAATCATATATTTTGAATAATATGTTTTTGAGAAAAATACACCGTTGAAATTTTAAAATTTCAAAATTACATTTCTCGACTGAAAAATAAGATATTCGAGCTAACTCGACGGTACACAGTGTGCTTTTTTAACACTTCATGCCAATTAATCGTAGCGCTTTCGACAGAAGCAATATTTTGATATGAAACAAAATGGCTTTGAAAGCTAATGTAATTGCCTTTCAAGGAAAAATATTGCCATTGAGCCACAATCACTTTTTGACCTTAAAAAAATTTGTCAAAAATATAGTTCTTTGAAAAAAAAAACATGCCAAATCCAACGGATATATTAAAAAAACATTTTTTGTATTTTTTATTATACCAATATGTATTATAGATTTTGAGACGAGAAACATGATTCCACTGTTTAAAAAACGAAAAAAAAATTCAACCCCTCATTTTGAAAAATGCATTATATATCGCATTTTGTATGATTTGCATGCAGCACACAATTTTATACCCCTCGAACAACAAGTCAGTTTTAGTGCTATTCAAGACCTTTAATTTAAGCCAAGGTAGAAGTCTCTAGGCCCGTTTAGAGCTAAATTATTACGATTCTGAAGTTAAACTTCGAAATTTCATACGACATTTTAAGTAATTTTGTTTCTAATTTCGAAGTAAAAACTAGTACAGCAATTTCGAAGTTTTGTTTGAAATTGTTATAACTTGGCTCTCAGCGGGCCTAGAGGATTCTCTCTTGTCTCAAATTAAACGTCTTGAATTGCACTTATTGTTCGAGGGATATAAAGTTGAGTGAAGGATGCACAGCTGCATGCAAATAGAAAAAATGCAATAAATAATGCATTTTTTAAATTAAGATGTTAAATTTTTTTTCGAATTTTGAACAGTAGAATCGTGTGGCTCGTCTCAAAATCTATAATACTAGTATAATAAAAAATAAGTCAATTTTTTGTTTTCGAATAAATTCCGTGGATTTTGCATTTTTTTCGAAGAACACTACTCTTGACCAATTTTTTTAAGGTAAAGGGGTAATTGTGGCCACAATTGAAAGGGATTTACTTTAGCTTTCAAATCCATTTTTTTTTTCGTATCAAAATGCTGCTTCTGTCGAAAGCGCTACGATTAATTCGCATGCAGTGTTCAAAAAGCACACTGTGCGGCTTGTGAAAGGACAAGAGATGTATTTTAAAATGCTGTGCATATTTTTCAGATAAGAGTTCAGCGACAAAATCTATTAGAAAAGGCTAACTTCATATCAGAAAAAATATCAATTAGCACGAAATTGTTCCGGAAGTAGAATTACAATACCAAGAGTGTAATTGAAATTCTTAACCAAACTGGGATTTCTCGACCGACTCGGATTTGGGGGGATTTGTATGGATACATATAAAAGATTGAACTAATTTGTAAAGTAAAAAACAGTTTTTTTCTACATGTCGGTGGTCCTATGCAGTTCATTCGTCTTCATTCAATCGTCTTTCTCCAAAATCACGAAAGGACGTTTGGCTTTCATATAGCCATTTAAAGTTCCATGAGAACCACCAACAATACTTATGGATATTCGGCAGTTCATTTTTTTCTTCAATTTTGCCTTCGAAATGCGACCAAATTTTGCTTCGCTATGGCATCAGAAAGCGAAAATCTTTTGTTAAACAACAAATACCAAAAAACTAAACTCAAATATTTACTTTTTAACACAAATCGCCCTAAACGAAGTAAAACATTGGATGCTCAATGAAATTATATTACTTTTTAGAGGGAATTCCGATTAGTTATTCAACGAAAAACGCGATTCCATATGTGTTAAAATTACATATCCATTTGTATTGGAGCGTTGCCACCTTAAATTTTAATTCACTTTAATAAACTAGTTCAATCAAAATAGCCGGATCTTTCGCCCTTAATTCAAAAGCTCCCCAAGCCTAGTGTTTAATAAGGACAGTATTATTAACATTTCATGGTTATAATATAAAAAGCTGATACGATGGTTTGGTGGTGAAAACGAAACGAGAAAAGAGAGTGTCAAACGAAAACGTGAAAAATATCGCTATGCACAGTTGCAATTTCTTTAATATGCACATGGTTGCACCGAGGCTATTACGTAATGTTTCAAACCCGTGATACAAAATGAGAGATTTTTATCACAATTTGTAATTTATGAATGTAATTTTACCCTCAATAGGAATGTTCTAATCAAAATCGTTTGTATATTGAATTCCCCAAAATTTAAAGTCATTCCCCGATTCCCCCCGACAAACTCAAATTCCACCAAAATCGGGGAATTCTCCCCGGTTGGCATCACTGCTGTGCGTCGTTGTGTACTCGGTGTAGACGGACGACTTTGTGGTGCTGATCTGGTGCCAAATGTTCCTCCTGCTGTAAAATGATATCAAGTCATCCATGCAGCAATGCGTGCATATGTATGCATGTACATACTTGTACAAACGAGCGGTCGTACTACAATTGCGGCTATTAGCGTATTATTTTGTTCAATGTTATTGTTGGATGAGAAACGAAAATTTATTTGTAGAAAAGAGAGTTATGAAGTAGTACAGAGTGTGTATACGTACATACATATGTATATATACATAGTAGTTACACATATGGGCAAATCTAAAAAACAGGAAAACTTTCAAAACAAAAAGTTTATTTTTTAATTTGTGTGCACACCTATGTTTTATATATGATTCTATTCGCATTCTCTTAATAAATCGATAAATATAAGTGTCATTCATTTTCATCAAGTGCTTCAAAAGTTAGACGAGGAATAAACATTTAGATCGCTGAAATAGAAAGCAAAAGAATAAGCTCGATTCAAATTACGTTGTGCATTTTGAAAGTTGAACTCACTTAATTGGGACGTTCTAAATTCAATGGCATGCCCCGTTTTACCAGATTGGCTCCGGTTTTCGAGATAACGGTATTTGAATTGATTAAGCTTAAACTATTTTATATTTTACAAAAATGTTGCACATAACGGTTTTTTAATATTACCTTAAAATTATCGAAATAGCTTCCCATTAACATATAGCTCCAATACTCAGATATGTGTTTTTGCGCTATAACTCTATATGTGACCTGGTCTACGAAAAGGGAGCTTACGTGCGAAAACTAGTTTTCTGTGAAAAAGCTGTTAAAAGTAAGCAACTCGTTTCGTCAGTTTCTCATTATCTCGTTAATTGTTCTCCGCGCCGGACGTCCAGTAAGTGTTGTTGTTGGTCCAGTAAGTGTTGTTGTTGGTCGGAATATTATTATAGTTATTTTATATATTATTATATTATTATTTTATATATTATTATATATTATTTTTACTCTTCTTTCTCTACATTTTTAGTACACATCTAAGCAAGTTAGGATTTTCTGCTTTTCACCGCGTGAAAAAGCATCTCATCTTCCATCCGAATCAACCAAAAAGTGAAAATTGATTTTTTGACACCTAAGCCCCCTTTCCGTAGACCAGGTCACATATGTTAAAATGAACTTATACTAAATTTTTACCTGCTTAATTGGAGGAGTTATAACGCAAAACAACGTCTCTGAACAAACAGTTGTATGGGAGCTAGATGTTGTAGTAAACTGATTTCGATGATTTTAAGAGATAGTGAAGGTAATATTCAAAGTGGAAAGTGGAGCCAATCGGGCAAAACTGGGGACGCCATTAAATTTAGAAGGCTCCAATTATGTAAGAGCAGCTATCAGAACCTTTGTTCTGTTGATACCACGCTCGAAATATTCTAACTACAAGAAGGAGCACACTTCTAGAGAACATTTTTTTAAGCATTTTACAGGTATATGTAACGTTATAAGGACTAGTAGTTATAAGAAGATTTAGATCGTTTCGACGTACTCTCCCAATGTGCCTTTAATTAAGATGTTTTTGGAATAAAAATTACGATCAAGGTCTCAGAATATTTTATCTTTAAAAGTTGGTTTATTCTGAAAGCACTCCTCTTGCTAAGGTATCAAATTATTCGTAATTGTTTGTAGAAAACAATAATTGCTTAAAAAGTTTTTAAAATGAAATGCTTCAAAAACTATACGCGATAAATCGAAAATTTTGAAAATTGTGAAAATTAGAGTTACAAACGTTGAGTTACTTGCCATTTAGTTATTTTTTAGGGCACACTTTAGTTACCTGCTACAAATTAAGTGTACACATAAGTACTAATTGCCCATAAAATATCAAAGCAGTAGATGGTGTTCTTCAAAAGTTATGACATTATTAATTTTTCACCTCTAAAACATTACACAAAAAATTTTGTTTTTAATGTTTTTTAAATGAAAACATCTATAACTCAAAAGTTATGCAACAATGTAGGGTTTGTATTTGTGTTATTACCTTTTATTGTACTGTGTTCATTTCAACTTTGTAATTTTGGAAATTTTAGATTGATGTGATTTTTGTGGTTCGTCAATCAAACAGAAAATTTTCATTGTTGTTCAAACTTTCAATCTTTAAACTTTAAAAATAGAAATCTTAAATTTTTCTATATTAATTTTAATATTGAACATCTGCTACAATTGGCGATCCTGCCAGGAGAATCATGGAAATCGCCTGATATTGCGCATTATTACCAACAAGCAACTTACCTTTCCGCAAGCGTCTTTCGATTCCTCAAGTAACATTCATTTCCGGAACTTCTGTTTCAACGCTGGAAATTTTATTATTTTGCTTCGGTTCATCAGTTTCTGCCGCCGCTGCATCATCAACGGCCAACGTAAGTAACCTCTCACCGGTTAGTGCGACAGTATTCGTGTTCTTGAATTCGATATCAGCTTCGTTGCCAACAACCAATTACACCGATTAACAGTCAGCAAGTTTACTTTTTCTTGATGGCCTTAGTGTCACTAGAGGCTGTTTAAAATATTTTGTCTGTGGTAATGAACTGATCGGCATCGCCCAGGTGTGCTTATAACACGGGCAGTAAATGTAATAGAAGCAGAGCAGCAACTACCAACTTTATCATTGAAAACAGTTAACAGAGTAACATCAATATTATCGTTATCTGCAGATCAAACAACAGCAACAAAAATAATGGCAACATAT